>NC_088864.1:3863026-4163026 GCF_032884065.1 Artemia franciscana
AAAAAAATGAGAAAATAAATAAATTTTCTTCAACTGGAAGTATTGAGCAGCATTAAAACTTAAGCATTAAATGAACATAAAGTATTACGTATATAAGGAGGTTTGTTTTTTCCACAATACCTTGCTCTTTACGCTAAAGTATTTTTAGTAATTTCAACTATTTATTCTAAGGCCTATGTGATTCAGGGGGCATTCTTAAAGATTTGGGACAAAATTCAAGCTTTAGTGTAAAGAACGAGGTATTGACGAGGGGGTGAACCCCCTCATATACGTAATAAAAATACACAGACATAGAAGTTCATTACGTAAGTTAATTCGTAAGGTACGTATGTTTATTACTAACAAAAACGTCGTAAAAAATAAAACAATCTAGTTGCATTTTTAAGCAACCAAAAATTGGAGGGCAGCTAGGCCTCCTCGCCCACCCTTTTTTTTTTATCAAAATCGTCCGATCAAAACTATGAGAAAGCCATTTAGCCAAAAAAAAAATGTAAGTTTTGTTTTAATTATTTATTTGTGGTGAGCCAAAATCAAAACATGCATTAATTACAAAACGTCCAGAAATTAAATAAAAAAACAAGTTTTTTTAACTGCAAGTAAGGAGCGATATTAAAACTTAAAACGAACAGAAATTATTCCGTATATAAAAGGGGTTGACCCCTCCTAAATGCCACGCTCTCTATGCTAAAGTTTTTTATTGTTTTAAAAAGTAGTGTTGTGAGAAAGAGTAAAAAAAGAAAGTTTTAATGTCGCTCCTTACTTGCAGTTAAAAAAAGCTTGTTTTTTTATTTAATATTAAGAAGGCATTGGGCAGTCAGCACTATTCATGTTAATTTTTGCTTGTTTTTAGTTTGACTTGGCTATTTATTGTAATTTTTGTTCGTTTTGAGTTCTGTCTATTTATTGACAGTGATTTGTGGTAGTTTTACGCTTGGAAGATCATTTGACTTTATTTCTGCTTATTTATTGTTTAATGGAGCACTTTACCTTTCTTTGAAAAATTGTTTTGTAAAAAAAGTTTTGAAATTTATTCATGTTCGTTTTTTTATTGACATGGTAATGTTCATGAAAAGAAAATTATATCTTTACAGTTTTTCTATAAGAATCCGTAGTTTGGCTTGCTATTTGTATGCTGGAGAAAGTTTTACACCAATGTGTAATCCTGACATAAATAGTAGGGTTTAATTTAATTACTACTCAAGTTGACCTGAAAAATAGACATAATATCATTCCGAAAATATTAATTCTATGCTCTTTGACATCTTGGATAAATTTACACTCTTTTGATTTATTTAAAAAGTGGTAAAAGTAGAAGTCCCGAAAATTTCAACTCAATACCCCTAATCGTTCTCGATATATTACTGAGGTGCCTTATTGGCAACCATACATAGAGTGGCTTTTCTTGAAAATTTCACCTTCATACCCTTATGCATAGTTGTAATAGGAGTCTTAGTAGCAGTATTTGTAATAATAGTAGCAGTATTAAAAGTAATAGCGGTAGTATTAGTGGCAGCAACAGTATTAACGTATTGCCTTTGCAAGTAGTTGTAATAAACGTAGAAGTTAAAGTAGTAATAGTAGTAAATGTAGCAGGGATAGAAGTATTACAGTAGCGTGCACTTAGTATCTTTCTGTCAGTTGATTTCCCCCTTTTAGCATTCTCTGAAATTTCTAACTTAATAACCAAGTCAATTCTTGGGATACGCTCTTTTGACAACATGCATGCAAATAGCGTCTTTCGATTTAGATCAAATTTTCCCAAATATTGTAAATAGAGTAGTGTGGTAGTAGTAGTGGTAGTTGAATTAGCAGTGGTAGCACTCCAATATTCCCTTTTTGATCATCTTCCTTGTCATTTCCTGAGAGTTCCGAATTAATATACCTAGCCATTCATGGGTTACACCCTTTTGACAACCCGTATCCACATTACATGTTTTGATTTAGTTCAACACTCCCCTCAACATTCTCTGAAAGGCTCACCTAAATTCCCTTCATCATTCTAGAAAATAAGCTTCAAACATGCGTACCTTACTCAATAACATATACTATATGTAAACAATGGATGAATTGCCTAACTTACAGCCCTTAACCTGAAGACTGTGGAGAGGTTGACATCTCCAAAGACATAATTACTGGACTTTTCAACAATGCTGAACAAAACAGTTTTCTTGAAATTTTGATAGGATGTATTTTGAGGAATTACAACCATTGCCCCTGGACTCTGGAGGGTCCACCTTGAAGACATTGTTATATACTCTTTGGACTATTTTGAACAAAATGGCTATCTCAAAATGTTGATTCGATGCGTTTGAGGAAAAGAGGGTGTCAGGAATGGGTGGGGGCTAGTTGTCCTCCATTACTTTTAACTTTTTAAATGGAACTAGAACATTAAATTTCCATTCAAATAAGCCTGCTCTAAAGTTCACACAACCCCCCTTCCAAAAAAGCTTATACGCCCCCGGAGCATAACTTAAAACCCTTGCCCCCAGACTCTGGGGGGTTGTTTCAACCCCAAAGCTGATTCAATCCCAAACTTCTGATTTTCAATCTAGTGAGCTCCTCTGAAGTTTATGCAACCAGTCTTTCTATAAAAACATTACCGGGCATAATTTATAATCCTTATCCTGGCGGTATGGGCGGGGGGTTATCATCTTTAAAGACATAATTACAAAACCTTTCAATTACGCAGAAGAAAATGGCTATCTCAAAATTTGTATTGGATGTATTTGGGAAAATGATGGGCGTAAGGGGAGGGGGTTGCCCTCCAATCACTTTAAACTACTAAAAGGGCACTGGATGTTGCAATTTCCAGTAGAATGAGCCCCTATCAAAGTTTCTACAACTCCTTCTATACGAAGTACCCTTGTCTCTGATCAATTTGACTCTTAAAAAGGCACTAGAACTTCTGATTAGCAGTCCTATCCAATGAGTCCCCTCTGAAGCTTATAGAACCATCCTTTCTATTAAACCATACATGCCCACAGGGCATAATTTACTACCCTCGCCCCAAGGGCTGTAGAGGGGCTGTCATCCTCAAAAGACATAATTTCCGAAACTTTCAATTACGCTGAGCGAAATGGCTCTCTTAAAATTTTGATTGGATGTGTTTGGGGAAATTATGGGCGTGAGGGGGGCTGTTTGCCCTCCATTCACTTTCGACTACTAATAGGGCACTAGCCTTCTCAATTTCCAATCGAACGAGCCCTTTTCAAAGTTTCTATGACAGGCCCTTCTATACAAAGAGCCCTGGTTTAAAAACGAACAAACAAACCAAAAAAATAGTAATACATTGTGCCTACATCGCTCCTTACTTAGGCAGCGCTATTATAGCACTGCCTATGGATATCATTGTGTTTAGCTGGACACATAAATACGCTTCTGTGATGAAAGTAACTTCACTTGTTCAGCAATGTGTTATTCTTTTGGTCCTTAAGTCGGAACTGGCAGTTAGTTCTTTTCTAACAGAGACATACCACAAGACAGGTCTCCTATCTTCTCCAATAAGATGCATCTCATCAAAAAAGATCAATCTTACTTTTTTTCTCTCTTGCTTCTCATAGCTATTTCCTCTTATAATCCTAAAAGAGACAAACCTCTAAAACCGGTCCTCTATCTTCTCCAAGCAGATGAATTTCGTCAATTATGATCAAAGCAACTTTCTTGACAAAATCTCTAGTTTGCCATGATCTCGAGACGCCATCCCACTTTTCAGGCGTTGTTACAATAACATCAGCTGAGGCAATCGCTCGAGCATCTGGAGTAACGTCTCCAGTCAATTCAACAACCTTTTTGGACAATTTTTTTTCAAGTCTTACTTTCCAATCTTCAATCCGCTCTCGAACCAACGCTTTGAGTGGAGCGATGTAAACAACCTGAAAGAATCCATCATCGTGTAATTGTTTTTGAATACACAACTAAGCTAGCAAAAACGATATATTTTGTTAATACAAAACAACTTACCATACCCTCAGGAAACGTAACAACATTACCTATGGACATCTCTTCTTCTTTAATAAACCAAACCCCCTTCTAACTGTCCCAGAATTCCGTTTATTTATGACTTCCAGGGACAATTTCTGTAAAGACTTACATTTTAATTTTAGATCAACTTTCAGACCAACACCCTGAGTGGAGTGATAAAACTAACTTCAAGGGAATATACAAGCATAAAGCATTTAGCTTTTGTTAAGTGTGCAGCTCAAATGAAAAAAAATTAAATAAAAATAATAAAAAAAGCCAAAACAGTTGGTGTCAGATTTTTTCTAGTCTTCGAGCTGCTCTTGGACCAGTGCCTTTAATGGCCGGATAACCAGAAAAACAATAGACCACGTAAAATTTGTAGCTATTTTAAACCTTGCCCTTCTAACTGACCGATATTATCGGTTTTTAAGACGCTGAACGAGAACTTTTGTTCACTTCCAATTTTCCAATCTTCGATCTGCTCTAGGATCAATGCCTTGAATGGCCAGATAAACTGAAAAACTATAGACCAAGTAACGTTTTGTATTCATTTTAACCCTTGCCCTTCTATCTGTCTGACATTACCGGTCTTTAAGACACTTAAGGAAATTTCTCATTCGTTTCTAATTTCCTAATCTTCGATCTCCTCTCGGACCAATGCCTTGAATAACCAGATAAACAGAAAAACTTTAAGATCTCTAAACTTTTATCTCTATTTTAACACACTACCCTGCTCTTTTAACTATCCTAAATTCCCACATCTCATAACCTTCATGGACAATTTTGTTCACTTATTATTTTCCCATCTTCGATCGGCTCTCGGACTAATTTCTTGAGCAAACAGATAAACAGAAAACTATAAAATCTCTGAAATTTTATCTCTATTTTAACATCCTACCCTGCTCTTTTAACTATCCTAAATTCCCACATCTCATAACTTACACGGAAAATTTTGTTCACTTATTATTTTTCCATCTTCAATATGCTCTCGGACTAATTTCTTGAGCAAACAGATAAACAGAAAACTATAAATCCTATAAAATATTATCTTTATTTTAACAGACTCTCAAAACCTTCGTGGACAATTTTGTTCGCTTATTATTTTCCCATCTTCAATTGGCTCTCGGACTGATTTCTTGACCAAACAGATAAACAGAAAACTATAAAACCTTTTAAGATTTAAGATTTGTAAGACTATTTTTTTTTTAGCAAACAGATAAACAGAAAACTACAAACCCTATAAACTTTTATTCTTATTTTAACGGACTCTCAAAACTTTCATGGACAATTTTTCTCCAATTTTTTTTTTTCAATCTTGGATCTGCGCCTGGATTAATGCCTTGAGCGAAGGGATGCTAACAATCTAAAAGGTGTTTATCGACTTACAAAATTGCATAAATCGGAAACATTAAACAAAACAACCCGAGCAACATCTTTAATATCTACAATATTTATATTTAATTTTTAAAGAAAAAAAAACTAAAGGTCTATTTTCTGTTTACTAAAAAAAATTTACACAGAAAAACACGATGATTAATCATAACTTGCCATTTGCATACTTACGAAAGACCGAATTGTTGCGATTTCCCCCATAAGTTTCGATACTTTTTAATATATATAGTTCATCATTTTTTATAGTCCATATATCAACTTGCTTTATTACCTTTTCACCGGCATCTTTCTACCAACCTTTGGTTTAATACCATCTTACCTCAAAAGACCGCACTTATTGATTTTATTATATCAATGAGATGAACATAAATTTTACATCTGATTTGACGAATATTCCCTTCCATAAACCCTAATACAACAGGTATGCACAAAGAAATTATTTTAGGGAGGGTAGATGAGTACGAAAAGAAAATTAGAATCGGCGAATCATTAAGATCTGTTATATCGATCCTTGGATAAATTGATCTGATTGACCGAGAAAAAAACTAGTTTTGTGAGCAGATCTCCTGAGCTTGTACAGATAAGTTTTTGTGAAAAACGTAGGCTAGTGTGTTTTGTATCAAATTTTGTCCGTTTTCTTTTTTGTAAGCTCGTGCGTCATAACGATAAAGGCCAATTCAATGATTTAATAAACTCAACTTTTGCAATAACCAGGAGAATAATCCATCACCTTACATCATTTAAAAGAATTTGTGATTTCTTTTGGTTATGACTGGCATTTATGGGCATAACAACCTACTTACTTTAGAGCCAGGATATTCATTGAATACCCTGAAAATAGCTATTTCGGCTACAATAGTTTTACCAGAGCCAGTTGGTGCGCCTAGGAGAACATTGCCATCTGTGTGGTACAGAGTATGGAACAGCTGTGTTTGAATAGGATTGAAGTGCGTGAACGGGTACAGCATTTCATAGATGGGATTGTCCAAGGCTTGAACAGGTAACGGCTTCAAGTCGAGCAAATCTAAAATTAAAGAATGGAATGGATTCGAAGTTAAACTAAAAATTCAGAATCAAAGCGTTGAAAAACCTTGAAAAGTTAAAGCAGATTCTCTTTCTCTCCAAACCTTATAAAAGTTAAACAATCTACTAAATATGAACAAAATAATAAAATTATAAACAAAATGATTGTCTACATTTTCGGTAACTAAGCTGTTAAGTTCTTATTCCTGGGACGATAAACGATGTTTTAATTTTTTACCTTTTATAAACAGTAAGAAATTAGTACCTTTATGTTTGAGCTGTATCATATTGAAATATTCCTTATATTTGACACTCACTGCAAAAAATTTTTGAAGGGAGGGATCTACATGAGAGCCCGAAAAGTTTATACACGAGCAAAAACGCCATTTAGGAGAAGACAAATTGCCATTGTATTCAAAAGCTTAAAATTCACACCAGGAGGAAAAAAAGACGAATCTATGCAAATGGTGCAATATATCCTGCATAAGCAAATGTGCCTCAGCAAATGTCAAAGAAAAGTTACCCTTTTTGTTTATTGTGGAGTCACTACATGGGCAAAATCTCCTACTAAAAACAGACAAGTATTCATCTATGTGGGCATCAGTTAATTCCAGCTAATACCCATTTAAACATAGTCTAATAGGAAAAGAAGAAAGTTATATTCAGTTCCAAACTGACAAGCAGAAAAACCTTGACTAGTTGAAGAAAAACCTTATTTTCTTTTAAAACGAATGCCTGTCTTTTACAAATGGTCTTAAGCTTCCGTGTCCATAAGTACTAAAACCTGTTTCAACTTTTTAGATTTGAGTTAACTTATGGTGGGGGAGAAATATAAACTTTTTATTACTTCTATACAGAGGGGCGGCTGACTTTCGGAAATCACGAATTACAGGTAGCACGTGCCGAGCATGTCAAAAGTGTGTCAAGCGTGGCAGAAACTGTGCCATGCTTCATAAACTATTCCTTTAGCTTCCTATTTCATTTTCTCTCAAAACTAACAGAATCTGTCACAGCTAAGTTGTAGTACAGCAAACAGAGCCTTTTATCCTTAAGTCCAAAATCACAGGTAGCATGAACATATGAATATTTATCAAAAGCAAGAAATGTTTTCTAAGGGGGAATAAATACGGTTTTCCTAAAATTCTGGCCCACTAATAGAAAAAACTTACCACCCCGACCCCCTCCCTTCACCAAAAATAGTGAATGAGACGGCGTCCATTATATGCAAATCTTCGACAAGAAAAAAAACATAAAAAAACAAAAAACAATTCTCTTTCCCTTGGTATGCTCAAAGCTGTAGATTCGAGAACATAAACCGTCCTTAAATTCAAAAGAATTCCATGATTTCTGAAGACTTTTTATTTTATATAAACGACAGACATTCAGCAAACAAAATACCTAGATATCAAACGTAGCGATCCTTAGGCATACTTGGAGAACAACTTATGTGTATTTCACTTAAGCCAGGACAAGCCTCTGAACTCTAAGAAAATGAGAAAATATGACTTCCCAACACTTAAACATGAATTCCCAACATTTTGTGGTAATTTCCACAAAATCACTGGGTAACTCTTTCAGAAATGACTACAATATTTGAACAAAGATCGGAATTAGTTCCACTGGCTACGTCAAGAATACTGTAACCAGTAAAAGCATCAAGCGCACCCAGAAAAGACAAGCTGTTGTTATAGTTAGTATCAGCAGCTGGTCGACAAAGATGACAACAAATCGTAGGTTTTGAATTTTTAATCGCATTAATCAGGTCATTTGTACAGACTTAAAAGAATTTCAGTCGAGGGCCGATCCTTGCGGAACTTCAAATTCTGATTCAGAAGGTTTACTAAAGAGCAGATCAGATAAATAAGAAAGAAACTAAGAATAAGCAGTCTAATACCAATACCAATATGGAATAATTTCCAACGAAGAATTTTGTGTCTTCATGAGTCAAAAGCTTTTCGTACAGACATCGAGAAAAAAAGCAGCAGGTGTCAGAACACAGTCACTAGCTGAATGTAAATAATTCAAGACAGTTGCACATGCATGCTCAGTTGAGTGTCTTGTCCTAAAACCGAACAGAGAGCCATGAAAAAAATCTTTAGAATCAAGAAAATCCAAGATCGAGAAAACATAGCTTTTTCAAAACACTGATAAAAGATATATGGGACAAGACTGTGTTTTCAAAAGAAAGACTGGCAAGTCTCACTCAGGTAGAAACGATACCAGAAAGAACGAACTTGACAAGCATAGTAGGAATACGGACAGGGTCACAAAATGAAGAATGCTTTCGCTGTCAACTAAAACACGTGAAGGGACAGAAGGAGGAAGAGAATATGTCCAGATAACACGAATTGACTACTTGCTATGCTTTCCTATTGTCTTTGACACACTCAGAGAGTTTTCTATAATAAAATGAAGATTTGCACTTCCAGCAAAGCGAATAATAAACTCATCCATAAACTTTGAAAAGTTAAAGTTAAGAACCACGCGGAGAAGACTTAGAGGACGTGTCAGCCTTCAGAAGATTACTTTTCTTGCTCCAGCTTTTAAGGTTTCCAGGAGTCATCGAAGGATTTAACGGGGCTATTTCTTTTCGATTCTGATTTCGATTGGGGCACATCACATACATCCAAGATAAATTTTCAACGGATCATCAAACGAATTAAATAGAGAATCTAAGCCAGATTCAATTTCAAAGATACTCGACGAATGACCCACCAACCGTGAGCTAAGAAGAGCAAAGTCATTGTCACTTAAAGGAGAAGATCCAACGCTTTGGCTATTTCAAGGCAAGGAATCAGAAAACTTATACCTGGAAAAAGTAGGATAATGGTCTCAGGCAACACTCATCAATGTAGAATTTTACATCAAGGGCAGCTATTAAAGAATATTACCAAGAAAAGAAGTAGTAGTGTCAGTTACGCTAGTTGGAATGCACTGTTTCAAAAGGGAGCATAGTTTGTAAGAAAATCAAAAGAGGGGGATGATCACCAGCCACGTCAATTAATACTTATGTCACCTATAATGACAAGCTCACAAGATCGGAAATGGATTGTTTCCAAAGCCTCATTTAAGACTCTGAATGACAGAGGGTACAGACTTACTAGGAGACGGCTTCTACGATCAATAGTAGAAACCATATATGAGCTATTTTTTACGCCTCAAATTTCCTACCCATATGATTTTTATTCCAGCTAGTAAAGTTACAAGAAGAAAAGTTACGTTTGCAATTGAACCATAGAAAAGTGAAATCACGATTTAAAGTTTTTTGTTAGACACTATTCTATTAAAGTAACTTAAATGACGATTCTAGTCAGAAAATACATAAAACTTTATCGTTTTACTTTTTAAGCTCGGAAGGTTATTTTTAAAACTAATGTTAGGAAAGCAAGTTCATACTGAATGTTTCAAAAAAGGGTAAATTTTTTGAATTTATTTTTTATTTTTTTTACTTCAATGCGAGCTAACCTAAAGAAGGTTAGATTCTTAAAATTTTACGAACAGCTCCATTAAAATAAAATCATTTAAACCGGCTTTTAATAGCTTAACAGGTTTAAAGATAAAGTGCAACCTTATTAAAGGTGGAGCGGCATTTTTAGTTCAACATTGGCTATATATGAGGTCATTCTTGCTCATCAAGCGACGAACAAAAACCTTGAGTATGGCAGGCATAGAACCGAATGAAAATAACGAGAGTAAGGACGCAAGCAGCTGAGAGAGCCAAGATTGCCTGATGCGTCCATACACAAAAAACGTACTAAAAATACCAGTCTCGTTACTTTTTATTAATTAAATAAAAAAACAAGTTTTTTGAAATGAAAGTAAGGAGCGACATTAAAACTTGAAACGAACAGAAATTACTCCGTATATGAAAGGGGCTTTTCCTCCTCGACATCCCGCTCTTTACGCTAAAGTTTTTTTTATTGTTTTATAAAGTAGAGTTGCGAGAAAGAATCAAACTTTAGCGCAAGGAGCGCACGAACTGTTTGATTTACAAAACGTTTAAAAAAAAGTTTTTAAAGAAAATTAAAGTTATATAGCAGAGATACAGTCAAATAATATTTAAGCTCAAAACGAATAAAAAGTGCTTGGAAATGAATAAGAAAAACAAACCAAAACTAAAATGAATAACTAAGCAAAAACAACGAAATATATTATTATGAATGATGTTTCAACACTTATTTAATCGATGATCAAGTCAAAATTTAAACGAGCAATAATCACCACAAATAAGAGCAGATTTGCCACCCCACAATCCCTCTAAAGGCTAAAGTGTCGTTCGGCTATAATAAAAACAAAATATATTTTAGCGAGCCTTTCAGGTGATTCATTCAATAACTCGCAAAAGCAAAATATTCCTTCAGTAAATGAAACAGATTTACCCAAAAATTGACCATGTATATTTTTAAAATATTTCATTTAGCATAAATTTTTACACTTTTGAATATGTAGCCTATACAGTTGACGGGCAAGAATTGCTTGAAAGGACCACAACTAAAGTTGAGCTAAAAATACCGTTATTTCTTGTGGATTTGTTTCGTTATCCCTCCTCCATATCATACTGTGGCATTTAGAGTGAATAAGTTTACCTTAAGATCCTTGTTAATAATTGATATTAAAATAAATAAATTAGAATAAATATAATTGATTATAACAACCCGAATAGCCTAATAAAATATCGCAATCTTCACACACAGACCTCATCGGTGAAAATTTTGTGGAATTAGTTCTACGCGTTCCATAGCTGCCAAAACCAAAAACATTTAATTTCGCACAAAGAATCATTGCCATAAGACATGCTCCGTTTGTTTATTTAGATCTAAATAATTTTTCACATATTTTCCAAATCTCTTACTTTTTTCTCTTAACTGTAAATGTAAAAGCTGCAAAATGTCAATGCTAGCTTAGCTATTTTTTGGATAAATTTCATTGGTACAAATTAATTTTTTACTATAGCCTATCTTAGATCATCCCAAGAAGATACCCACGTGGAAATGCCTTCATGTTTTTAATAGGTCAACAGAGTTTTTAAAATTGTAGCGAGTCAGCTTTTTGCAGGCGAAAAATTGGCTGCTTTTTGGCTGCCAAAACAGTTTCACACCATATAAAGAAATAAAAATATCCCTCCCTATTCGAAATTGCTAACAACATGTGGTACTCACCATGTGAATGCAAGGATTATAGTTTAAACTCAGTTGTGGCATCTTTAATTCCTTTGCGTATGGTTTTAATGATAATAATAAATTTTTGCAAGACGTGGGTTTGAGTTCAGGAGTCACCAAGACCCAAATCCTGTCCTTGGGGAGGGGTTAGTGGTGTTGCTCTGAAAGATCAGGAATCCCGAGTAAGGAAGTGATTAGGATTTTTATATATTTTGTAATCATGTATTTATAAAATAAGAATATAAGAACCGTAATACTTTTTATGCATCATTTAGATTCACAACCAAAGTATTACTTCTGACATTAGGTTTTCCCGTCTCCTGAAAGACCTATGAAAACCTGAAACCTGTTTCCTCGTTGTTTTCTATATATAAAATCTTTTTCGATCTAGGGCATCTAGGGCAAAACGAAAAGCACGTTGTCCCCAAAAGGAGGTGGAAGAAGTCTTAAGCAAGGATTTAGAGGAAATTGGAACTTCTTGGGAGGAATTAAAGATCTTTAAACAGATTGAGACCGATAATTAGCCTACATAGCTGCGTTGGCCACAAGCGGTTTAGTGCTGCATTGAGTTGTTAATAGTAGTAGAAGTGCACACGCAAAGACGGCAATATATTGGCCTAAAGAGCTTTAAATGGATCGAGACCGATAATTAGCCTACATAGCTGCGTTGGCCTCAAGCGGTTTAGTGCTGCATTGAGTTGTTAATAGTAGTGAAAGTGTATACGTAAAGACGGCAGTATATTGAGCTGAATTAAATACTAGCTCGAAAAGGAAAAAAAAAAGAGAGAGAAAAAAAAAACATAACAATTAGACTTAAAACTTACTTGTATGAGGTGGATGTCTTTCCGGCAAAATCAGGTGCTGAAACGACAATGGGAAGATGCACTCGGAGCCAAGCCATCTATCATTAATTGCTTTTATATAGTACTGAGATGGCAGAGGCTCAAAAATTGGAATTGTAAATACAACAGTTTGCGACTCCTGTGTAACCACTTGTTTCTTAGTTAAGATAAAATACTCGTGGTGGTACATATGATTTGTTTCCGGGTCTTCTACCCAAATCCAAAACGCTTCAGAAGTATTACCATGAATTCGATCATTCCACCTGAAATAAAAACAAATATAATTAATATTTTGAAAACATTTTAACATTGAGAAAGAGCTAGACCAACCAAAAACATGAGAATTTCGCAAAAAAATACCTCGAAACTATGAGAATGGCTATAAATTACAGGAACCTCATCAATGATTAAAAAACCGGATAGTCCAGCTTTGGATGAAGTCAAAATTCCGTCAGGTCAATGGCAGAAGGAACGAGCTACCAACCGAAGCGAGTGAAGCGCGGTGAAAAACAGGCGAATGCGAGGACCTTAGGTCTGTGCACTAGCAGCGCAGTATAGTGAGGCTAAATTTGCGAGAGTCAAAGGCCTGAGTCCGTTTACCTAGTTTAAATGGCTAGACATTTGAGCTCTTAACCATTGATTTTCTAGTAGTTATCGATTTTGAGGCCCTTTCAAAAGCTTGGGGTGATTTGCACAAAATTGACATTCGGAAGTACGCCATACGATTTTCAATAGCACTATAGCCATCACAAGGCATTTACTAAAAAATATAATTTAGAAGAGCCTTTGCTTAATTTTGCAAGGATTTAAATGCAAGGCTAAGGAATTGAAAAAAAAAACCGAGGAAAATAAAAGACGAAAGAAAGAAAGAAAAAAAAAGAGAGAGAGAGAGAGAGAGAGAGAGAGGGGGGGGAGAGAAAGAGAAAGAGACAGAGAGAGAGAGAGACAGAGAGAGAGAGAAAGATAGGATAAAGGATAAATATCCTCCAGAGCCATTGCTGGCGCATGGAGCGCCATATCGATGTTTCAGTTGCTGGATCTTTTTTACAGGGACAAGCAGTAAGCAGTAAGCAGTTTGCCACCAAACCTTGCTACCACAGTGCTACAACAGAAAAAAAACAAGAGCTAAGAGCTCATATGGCCCTTGAGACGAGGTGGGAAGAGCCAATAGCTCATATGGCATGAGCTCTAGCAAAATTCTAAGAATCGATAGACTGAATTAAAAGGAAAATCAGAGGCTTAATGCCGGTCAGGATTTAAAATAAGAGCTCTGAGATACGAGGTCCTTCTAAGTATGAAAATTCATTAAGATCCGATCACCCACTCGTAAGTTAAAAATACCTCATTTTTTTCTAATTTTTCCTCTCCCTTCAGCCCCCCAGATGGTCGAATTGGGGAAAACAATTTTATCTAGTCAATTTATGGAGGTCCCTGAAAAGCCCAACAATTTTCATCATGCTAGCACGACCAGAAGCACCAAACTCGCCAAAAAACTGGACCCCCAAAACTCTCCCACGGAGACCGGATCCACCGATCTCTCCACTCTAGGCGTTCTCCAAGATTTCCGGTTTCTCCCTCCAACTACCCACAATGTCACCAGATCTGGTCGGGATTTAAAATAAGAGCTCTGAGACATGAGTTCTTTCTAAATATCAATATTCATTCAGATCTGGTCACCCGTTCTTAAGTTAAAAATGCCTCAATGTTTCTAATTTTTTCGAAAAAACGCCCCCCCTAACTACCAAAAAAAGAGAGCAGATCCATTCTAATTATGGCAATCACGTATCTAGAACTTATGCTTATTCTGCCCATCAAGCTTCATCCCGGTCTCTCCACTCTAAGCGTTTTCCAAGATTTCCGGTTTCCAAGATTTGTTTCCCCCCTCCAACCCCCTATGTCCTCGGATCCGATTCGAATTGAAAATGGTGCATCTGAGACATAAGATTCTTCTATATATCAAGTTTCATTAAGATCCGATCACCCATTCGTAAGATACCTCGATTTTTACGTTTTGCAAGAATTTCGGTTTCCCCCTCCAACTTCCCCTAATGTCATCCGTGTAATGTCAGATCTGGTCACCCGTTCTTAAGATAAAAATACCTCAATGTTTCTAATTTTTTCGAATTAATACCCCCCCTAACTCCCAAAAAAAGAGAGCAGATCCATTCTAGTTATGGCAATCACGTATCTAGAACTTATGCTTATTCTGCCCATCAAGCTTCATCCCGGTCTCTCCACTCTAAGCGTTTTCCAAGATTTCCGGTTTCCAAGATTTTTTTTCCCCCCTCCAACCCCCTATGTACTCGGATCCGATACGAATTGAAGATGGAGCATATAAGACATAAGATCTTTCTTAATATCAAGTTTCATCAAGATCCGATCACCCATTCGTAAGATAAAAGATGCCTCAATTTTCACGTTTTCTAAGATTTCCGGTTTCCCCCTGCAACTCCCCCCAATGTCACCAAATCTGGTCAATATCTAAAATAAGAGCTCTGAAGCACAAGATCCATCTAAATGTCAAATTTCAGTAAGATCTGATCACCCATTCGCAAGTTAAAAATACCTAATTTTTCCGAATTACCCCCTCCCCCCCAAAGAGAGCGGATTGGGTCCGGTTATGTCAGTAGCGTATCTTGGGCTAGTGATTATTCTTCCCACCCAGTTTCATTCTGATCTCTCCACTCTAAGCCTTATCCAAGATTTTCGTTCCCCCTCCCCCAACTACCCCCAACGACATTAAATCCGGTCGGGATTTAAAATAAGAGATTTGGGTTACGAGGTCCTTCTAAATATAAAATTTCATTAAGATCCGGTTACCCCTTCGTAAGTTAAAAATACCTCATTTTTTTTTCAAAATTAACCCTCCCCCCAACTCCCCCAAAGAGAGCAGATCCGTTCCGTTTATGTCAATCACGTATCTAGGACTGGTGCTTATTTTTTCCACCAAGTTTCATCCCGATTCCTCTACTCTAAGCGTTTTCCAAGATTTTAGGTTTCCCCCTCCAACTCCCCCCAATGTCACCCGATCCGGTTGGAATTTAAAATAAGAGCTTCGAGACACGATATCCTTCTAAATAAGAAATTTCATTAAGATCCGATCACCCGTTCGTAAGTTAAAAATAGCTCATTTTTTCTAATTTTTCCGAATTAACCGTCCCCCCACTCCCCCCCCCCCCCCCAGATGGTCGAATCTGGGAAAAGACTATTTCTAATTTAATCTGGCTTAGTTCCTGGTGCGCCTGCCAAATTACATCGCCCTAACTTATCTGGAAGGGCCTAAACTAGCAAAATCAGGACCGACAGACAGACCGACAGAATTTGCGATCGCTGTATGTTACTTGGTAAATACCAACTGCCATAAAAATCCCAGACCGGAAATCAAACCCGGGTCTACAGGCTTGATCCCAGCTATACTATCCACTACACCAGATAAGATTTAGAGAGATGGATAGAGAGAGAAAGAAAAAGAAAGAAAGACAGAGAAAGATAGAAGAAAAGGAGACAGGGTGAGGGGATAGACTGTGGAACAGACAGTTCAAAAAAGCTTCTTGTTTATTAATTTTATTTTTAGTTCTTATTGTTACGCTTAAAAACAAAATTTTACTATCTCCATAATAACTTACTACTAAGTCTTATGTCAATAACATTTAAACAAATCGTTCAGGCAAATTGTGGATTTATTTCTCTCCCAAAGAAAAGAAAAATCCTATCAAAATCTCTTATTTACAATGGCAATCCCGAGGAACCACACATTTCATCTTTCTTTTTTTTGAAAAATTCTCAAATGCTAAATGCCATTAAGAAGCAAAAGTATTACCTAAAATCTGGTGACACAATCAGCATGACTCTAATAACCGTTCTTGTGATGGGTTGAATCGTGGCATCAAGTTCTACCTTTGGAAATTCGTGAGCGTAACGCTTCACAGTTGGAGCGTTTTTTTGGTCTCGAATAAGAATGCCGAGTTCTTTTGAGTCCATCTCTCTGACTCTATCAATCGTCAGCTTTTTGTCTTCTATTTTCTCAAGTAAGTCATGACCTAGAGTAGTGAATTGCCTTAAAGGATTTTCAAAATCCCACATTTGACGCTCAAACATCAGCGCTACTTTCAAAAGGCGAGCAGTCAGCAAAGGCCAGCCCTTTCGTAACACTATCTCAAATAGTGCACGAGCAATTCGAGGGCAATTCTGAAAGAAAAAAACAGCAAATAACATAAGAAAAGGCAATTAATCTCAGCTCGCAAATACAAGATTTCACTGCTTGATAGAAGTACTAACCGAGTGGTTAGCGCGCTGAATTTGCAAACCCATGTCTGTAAAGACGGGGTTCGAGTCCTGGTGTCGCTGCTTATTTGACTTAGAACGGGGATCAGCAGTATAACTCTATGAGATCAGCTAGGGTCGGCTCCAGGGATCTATCCAAGATTTTTTGGCGGGGGGTGGGGGCAAAATCATTTTTTTGGGGGGAGGAGGGTTACAAAGAAAACTTTAAAAAAGGCCTATAAAATTTGCTTATATTCTTTTTTCGTTACGTTTTTATGATTCGGACAAAAATTTCGGGAGATAGGGTCAAAACCCTCACCCCTGGATACGGCCGTGGTCGACCACTTCCAAATTGGTACCTGGAGAAATTTTTGGGTGAAAATACGGGAAGCGTCGAATGGCTTGCCCCCAACCACACATAGTAGTCCTGGCCAAAGGCAGAGAATCATGAGATCGGTACCCCCGCTATGTGGATCATTGTCTAAATGCGTATAGGTTTTGTTCTATACATGCAAAAATACTTGTGGCCCAAGAAAAAATATCCGGAGCCTGGAGTGACAGACGTATGATTACGGCAGCTTCGGGACATTGCACAACAAGTATAAAAACTAAAACGACCAGTTTAAAGAATAATTTATATGGAAAAGAAAAAAATATAAAGGAGAGCATAATTGATGGCAAACACAAACACGAAAAAAAGGATCGAAGAATCCTCATATTTTGACCCCGATTTCTTTTCAAAATAACTACAAATTAAAGATATGATCAAAGGAAAACACCTGAATAGACTCCCAACTTAGCAAATGATAACGTCATGAAATATTCACCTTAAAAATTAATTTAGCAACCCTATGGTAAGGCGTCTCTGAAGTTAGTAGCTTTGACAAAACTTCGTCATTTCCGTTATCTCTGTGGATTAATTTATAAAACCGACAATTGAACCACCTAAAAAATGTAAAAAAAAAGAATCGAAGAATCCTCATATTTTGACCCTTATTTTTTTTCAAAATAACTACAAATTAAAACTATGACTAAAGGCAAACACCTGAATAGACTCCCAACTTAACAAATGATAACGTCATGAAACATTCACCCTAAAAATTAATTTAGCAACCCTATGGTAAGGCGTCTCTGAACTTAGGAGCTTTGAAGAAACTTCGCTATTTTCGTTATCTCTGTGGATTAATTTATAAAAACTACAACTGAACCACCTAACACATGAAAAATACAGATAACAATGTTGCCTTCGTGATCGCTCGTGTTGTATAAAAACCATATATTTTTCCATTACTAATTCACAACCCTGATTTCCCTTTAATATATCGCTTTTAAAAAATATATCCAATACATTGCTTACATTTTATTGTCCATTAGGTTTTAATAAACCTAATTAAACCTGTTTTAATTTAATGAACTAAAAAAAAGTTTATTGTCCAAAAACAGAAAATGGTTCGTTTTCACACTTCTACTCCACTTACTGGATCAATTAAATTAAATTAATTAAATTAATTGGATTAATTAATTAATTATTACTTGATTAATAAAACTTGGGTTAATTAAATTAATAAACCTTGCTCCTCTGTATGCTGGTATGACCTCAATATCTCCCACAAGTAATTTTTAGTTCATGGGTGTTTGAGTCTAGCTTTGAACAGATCCCAGTGATTTAAGAACAAATGACTCATATTTCCACTTTCTCAAAAGAGAAACCAATACCTTCGTAATCCCTGAAATAAACCCTTAACCACGTTCACGTTCACATAATAAAAGGCGTCATCAACCATTTAGATCTCAAAGGGTATCTGCAAGAAATGCGATTATTGAAATTCAAAATCAACTGACATAGTTCTCCAACTAATTTAACTGCCGGTTCCTTTGTCTTGAGTGAATATTTTTTTTCTTTTATTTGTCAGTTGTTCGCTAGTATCCGTCGATGGGAGCAAATCGCGGATATTGGTGATTGATTCGATTTATGGTTGGTAGGTATTTGGTTTTAATTCTTTTAATTTTGGCTTTTATTGAACTTTATTCATCTTTTAATTTTGATTCTTTCATTAGTTTTGTTTTTTTCACAGTGACTTTCCACGTTTGCCTTTGGTTTTTTCTTTGTCTTTTTTGGCATTTTTTAAATACATATTTTTTGTTCGCTCTGAAGAGGAGATATGGCTGTCCGATCATTTTTTCTTCTTCATTAGTATATTACTGTTCTTCGTCATATACAGACCCGTTCAAAGGGGGAGGGGCAACCAGGTCAGCTGCCCTAGGCACCACAGCGGAGCGGGCGTACGGATAGAGAGTTGCCCCCTTTGATCAAATTTTTCACTTTGATTCTTTGCTTATATTTTAGTACTGAGGGGGGCGCTCTAATTCATCTTTCGTCAGGCACCACCAACCCTAGGAACAGCACTGATCATATGCAACGATAAGGAAAACCATCCGTTTTTGAAAGACTGCTCAGCTTCCATATGGGAGCTGAAGCTGTCATGGCTCTTATGGAGGCAGAGCCAGAAAAAAACACCCTGCCTTACTTACCTCTAGGAGAATCATTTAGTTTGACGTCACTTCCACACCCAAAAATCACGCTCAAAAACAAAAAATCACAGCAACAATAATTTTTGCACGCATAACACCGAAGGAACCAAAAAATATATGCCTCAATTCTGAAACCATTGTTAGCTCAAATGGAATATAATTACTTAGGTTCTTTTATGTAGGAACGTCCCTTGGAAGGTTCTCTAGAGAGAGAGGAAGATAATGCATCAAGAAAGATATTTTTAGTTGTCAGTCAGTGAATTTTTTCCTGGTAAGTTATACCTTGCAGGGGATGTTTTCCCTGGGGATTACGCTTAGAAAGTTTCTTTCTGAACGCGTTAAAAAAAAGGATAAAATTAATCTTGTTTTGGTGCATCAGTAACTTCTGGATATTTTTGGTTAAGATCGAGAAATACATAAGCACAAACCAACCTGCAAGATATACATCTGATCAGACACCAAAGAAAATGAGTCAATTCTGCCTTTGGACAAATACGTCTGCATGAGGATGTTCACTTTTCCGTGAACGTTTTCGCTGCCACCTTTCACTGGAACTTGACAATCGCAAGTGATGTGGTTGTCCAATTCATCCATTTCATCATCACGTACCTGTGGGACAAGAGATCACTAAATATGGTTTATTAAATATCCTTTAAGTGAAAATTGAAATGGTGCCTCATATAACAGCGGTTTTCAAACGCTTCTCTAAGCATTACGTTGAATACTTAGTGTTATCTGCAACACTTAAATGTTTTTTTCGTTAACACCTGACTTCTTCACATAAACTTCATTCCCACCAAATTGTTTAGTGAACAAAGTACGCTGCAGTACTCTTTTTTTTTTTGGGGGGGGGGGGGATAACAAAAAACAAATTAGATAATTTGACCAAAAGGTCCCCAGGAATCCTTATAACGTCCAGAAATCCATACCTCCAGGTATGCCCCTGTCGTGAGAGTTGACACTCTCTTCCGTAATGTGCAGTCAATAGCAACTACTGGGCATCCTCAATTAGAGTGACCGTTTTGTCAAGAGCCCTCTAGAGGATGAAACTCCACCTCTTTAACCTTCTTAGCCGCCCTTTACCTGTGAGAAAAAAGATCATTAAATATAGAGGAGTAAACCTCCTTTGCAAAAAATAAAATGGTGCCTCATGTGGTTATTGAATGCATTTCAAAGCGTTATGTTGACAACGTATAGTTTGCAATCTTTAAACGGTTGTATCATTAACGCTTCAATTTTGACATAACCTCGATCCACACTGAATGATTTCATGAGATAGACACGTACGCAGTATTTTTTCTTATACGGGGGGGGGGGAACAACAGTGAAAAAAATTGATAATTTGAGTAAGTTTCCAGAATTTGCGGAAAATTTTGGTTCCCTTCCTCCCAGGTACGTAGGCGCCGTGAGCGTTGAAATTCTCTTCCGTAACGTGTAGCCCATAGCGACTTCTGGGCATCGTCGATTAGAATGCCCGCCTTTTAAAGGAATCTCTAGAAGTTCAAGCGCCACTGGGACTTTGGACCTCCGCATGGACATCTCCAGTATATGAAGAAAGAATCTAAGTCAAACTACATGTGAACAAGATTTTAATCAGAGACATATGAAACATGTCGGTTCCTCTATAACAGAATTCCTTTTAACAGGGTATCTGTTCAGCACATTAAAGATCTTCGTCAACTTCAGGCACAAACAAGATATATTATATTAAACAAACTAACCATCTTAGATTCAGTTATTACAAAACTGTACATACACTTATATTGGAAGCCACAACAGAGATGCGAGTCATCCACCATAAAGCATAAAAATAAGAAAACCGCCAGTCCTTACAGTAAAAAGTTGGAGAAGACTAGAAGACAGTATCGGATCCACATTTCAGAAGGGAGTAGAGCTAATGTCTAGTTTTTTTTTTTTTTTCAGTTTGTCTTGCTTGACAGATCATTATAAATGCAACAAAAACGACATAAAATTTTACCGTTTCAAACCTGACGGAAGGGAGATGGGATGGGACACGCTTTTGGTACTCGATATATGACATAAATATAAAAAATTACAAAAAAACTGCACCCAAGGCCTAGGGAAAGGGCTCCCCGTGGATCCATCGCTGCTGGAAGAATTTTAAAAAGGTTGTGATTATGCTACAAATCCTCCTAAATTCCACAGAAGCTTGAGCAAGACACAAACTCCGGTATTGAGTTCAATTTAGTTAAAGCGGTCAGGTGCGGGATTGTAAATATTTGACTTTAATTTTTATTTTACTTTTTGTCAATACTAACAATATTTACGCTTATGCACCATTGCAAATTCTGTAAGCGAAATATTCCGATGATTTTTTTTTTCTTCTTTAGTTAATTCAGTAGAGGGTAAGCCGCATGGTCTTTACTTTACGCATCTTTTACACTTAAAGAGATAGAAAGTTTTAACTTGGATCTCTTTGGGCTCAGCCATCATACAGATTGAAAATCACTGAATGTTTCTTATCTGAACAAGACTTAGCAAAGTCATCACCGGAGGCAAATTTTTCGAACCATTCTGATTAATTGTTATCTTGAAATATTGATCTGATACAATGTAGGGCTGCCCAGGAGCATTGAAAGGCATCATATTACCTTTCGAAAAAAAAATGACATTAAAAAATTGCAATTGGCTCTCCTCATTTGAGGGTAAATTGACCCTTGCTCTGTCTAATGTTCTTCTATATTGGCACAACTTTGAACAATCGAAGGAAGGGGGAGAGGAGGAGCATATAGCTAATAAAGGCTTGGGAGGCTAATACCGTCCCTCCTTAGTTTTTTAAACATCTTTGACAGAGGAAAACTTCTATCAGTTTCGCTATTGTGACACGATTTTTTAATTCTCGTCCTTCTCTGTAAGGTCAACAGCAAAAGCTTTCCTAGGACGTTCTTAATTAACAAAATTCAATAGCAGTCCGCAATGTAATGGGTAATTACTTTGTGGGTGTTTTTCTTCTTTTTATATCGTCTAGTGACACTTTTCTCTGGTAATTAGAGGGTTCTAATACAGCGGAGGTACAACCCTGATGGTTACAAAATGATGGTCAACCTTGATGGTTAGAACAGTCTATTACTTTTACTTATCACCGTGGCATATTTAAATAACAAAATTACCTTTAGTTGTTCAAATTCCTGTGCATTTGACATCATTTGCAGGATTTCTGCTTCATTCATGACAGGTTTTATCATACCATTAAATACTTCGACGGTATCATACTTAACGTAGAAATCACTGGCAACACGTCCTAAATCAGTTGAGTTTAAAGTTTCTGTAACTTCGTCAAAACGTATCATTCGAGCGTGATCAAGCCTACGTGCAGCATGAAAAACCAGCTCACGACGGAAATTGCTGAGCATTGGGTCATCCTGAAAATAAATGACAAAGTAAACCGTAGGCGATTCAAAAATAATACAACTGTCAAGTTGCATCCGTTCAGTCCTGTGTTGGCTTAGTGGGTTTGACCTCAGCTTGGTAAAACGGGACCAGAGCCGTATCCAGGGGGTGAGGGTTGTTGTGAACCCCCCTTCCCCTCCCCAAAATGTTTGTCTGACTCATAAAAACGTCAAAAAAATAAATATTACAATTTTTGGTGTGATTTATTTTAAAAATTTCAATTGATTTCATAGTCTCATAATTTTTGTACGATTCACTTATATGAAAGATTTGTAACTTAATTATACTAAGAAACTAATTAAGGATTTATTATTGATTTGAGGATTTTATTATTTATTTTATTAAATATGGATTTTATTATTTTACTAATTAAGGATTGTCTTAAGTACCCTGCTGGCTCTGATACTTAAAGATAATATTTTTTTTTGTTTTTTATAACAAATTTCATAATGACAGACCGCTGAAACTCAGTACCTGTTCTGCAACTAATCAACTAGTAACCTATGCTGTCTCTCTAGAGTTGTGGCTGATACTTGGTCCCTCTGCAACTGTTGCAGAACTTGCAGACCTGTTGCAGAACAGGTCTGCAAGTACCTGTTCTGCAACTAATCAACTAGTAACCTATGCTGTCTCTCTAGAGTTGTGGCTGATACTTGGTCCCTCTGCAACTGTTGCAGAACTTGCAGACCTGTTGCAGAACAGGTCTGCAAGTACCTGTTCTGCAACTAATCAACTAGTAACCTATGCTGTCTCTCTAGAGTTGTGGCTGATACTTGGTCCCTCTGCAACTGTTGCAGAACTTGCAGACCTGTTGCAGAACAGGTCTGCAAGTACCTGTTCTGCAACTAATCAACTAGTAACCTATGCTGTCTCTCTAGAGTTGTGGCTGATATTTCTCTGCAACTGTTGCAGAACTTGCAGACCTGTTGCAGAACAGGTCTGCAAGTACCTGTTCTGCAACTAGTCAACTAGTAACCTATGCTGTCTCTCTAGAGTTGTGGCTGATAGAGTTGTGTCCCTCTACACAAATCATCAGACATATATTTAGCAGCACTGAATAATCTTATTTTTGTTACATTACATCAGAGACGTGCCTAGGAGTAACGGGGCTCAGCACCCAAGCCGCTCTATAACCCTAAATTTTCCTGTATTTCAGTACAGTTGGTTTTCAAATTATTGAATAAAACTAGATTTGTTTTTATCAACCCCTCCCCCACCCCTACAAAATTCTAAGTACGTTTTTGCGCAACACTGACATGGGTTATTATGGCTGCCTGTTAATGAATGTCATAATTAGATTGGAGTTTACTTTGGGTAAGATGACGTCTTCGTACATCTTTCTGTATTTACACACACTTCAAATAAACAGGTAAATATACAAGAAGCAACGTTGAAATTTGTTAGATAATTTTGAAACCATGTGCAAGACAAGGACAATGTACACATATATATATATATGTGTGTGTGTGTGTGTGTGTATATATATATATGCATTTACAACTAAAAAATCAAAGCTTCTTTAAAATAATAGGACATATTCTTACCGCAGCATCTTCGTATTTGATACCATAACCAAGAGGATTCTTTCTCATGCGGACAAATAAATAGGTATAGCTCAGCCATTCTACAGCTTCTGATACATTCGAAACTGTTCCAAGTGAAATTTCAGCATTCAAATTATCGGTCATGTTCACAATAAAGTTTGATTCAATTGGGTATTGGTGCGTAATCAGCGAAAGGTAATGCGATAGTTTTTCATGACTGGTGAGGATCATCCCATGGCCACTTGTGTCATACTGAGGTCGTCCAGCACGACCAAAGATTTGGAGAACATCCAAAATGCCAAGGTCAACAAAACTTCCTTTCTTGCTGTCATAAATTTCAGTTCCCTAAGTAAAAAAATATGTAAATTTTACCAAATCGAGTGCAAAATTAATCATTGGTAAACAGCAGTCCAACCTCATGGCAAAAAGCAATAATCAAAATGAAAAACAAACTGACTAATAATAAAGAAAAACGACCTTTTTGAATTCATTTTTTTGTCCCCCCCCCCCTACAAGGATGGCCCTGATGGCAGTCCCCTTCTGCCACCTCCCCCACATACACTAGTAAGACCCTATAGTCATATACCTAACAATTAGCATAGATTAATTTTTGTATATATAAGACATTGTATCAAACACATCAAATGAACTTTAAAATATTAATAAAGGAGTCCTAATTAAAGGGTCATATATTTTATATTTCCGCATTAATGCTGAATTTGATGTCAAAGACGGTAAATGAAGTAAGCATTTTGCGAATTTGAAATAAACAGTGCAGAGTTTATCTATTTGTGTGAAAATATTCCGAAATGATGTGGCAACCATTTACAAAGTCATACTTTAGCGTAGAGAGCAAAGTATTTAAGAGGGGGCTTCTCCCACATCCCACCACTGAAAATTCCCCCAGAGAAATTCACCTCCCGAAAAATGTCTTTTTACTTCCCAATAACAAATGCTATATGTAAACAATATGCGATAGACTTTTCTTTTTTGAATTAAATGAAAAAAACAAGTTTTTTATCTTTAAGTACGGAACGATACTAAAACTTAAAACGAGCACAAATTATTCCGTATATGAAAGATTTCTGTTCCCTCTTCAACGCCTCGCTCTTTACACTAAAGTTTGACTCTTTCTTACAACTCTACTTTAAAAAAAAATGAAAACTTTAGCATAAAGAGTGAGGCATTGAGGAGGAGACAACCCCTTTTCACATACGGAATAATTTCTGTTCGTTTTAAGCTTTAAAGTTGCTCCTTACTTTCAGTTAAAAAACCTTTTAAATTTAATTTCTGAAACTTTTCTAACTAATACAGGTTCAAATTTGGCTAACCGCACATGAAAAATTTAAACAAAATTTGCAAATTAATTTTGGAAGATTTATTCCTTATATGAATAGTTGCCCCCTCCTTATTACCTTACTCTTTACGCTAAAGCCGTTAGCACTTTTAAAAAAGCTTCCTAGTCTAATTAAAAAGTCCCCGTGTTTCACTAAACGCTATTACAAATTGGGACAAACAGTCAAACTTTAGCGTAAAGAGCAAGGTATTAAGGAGGCGGACACCCTTCATATATGGCGGGGCAACCCTCCCCCTCACAGACATCTCCTTCGGTGAAATTTCATCCAACGTAAAGTAAACCTTGCCCCCGTCAAATTCCCTCAGATACTTCCATCCTCACTGAGAATCCCCCTCCCCGTAAAGTTGCTTGCTGACGATTCAGTCGGAAAAATTCTCCTTAGCATTCTTTCATTCAAATAAGACTTTAATGTCTAATCAGTTTCTCGATAGCTCCATAAATGCCCCTTTACGAGGAAATTGTTGCTCAGAAATAAAAACACGAGGAAAATAGTCTCCGGATAATTCTGCCGGAAAACCTCCGCATGAAAAATTGGCAGAAACTGTTAATATTGATGTTTCCAATAATTTAGCATTTGTTATAAAAATATTTATAATATATAATGCTACTACTACTACTACTAACAACTCACCGTAGCACCAAACCACATGAGGCCATCACAGTTGCGCACGCTCCTACTCCATCCCAATCTATTCAAAGCCTTCCTCTGTACACCCTCCCAGGAAGCTCCTATTTCCTTTAAATCTTTCTTTATGACATCCTCCCACTCCAACCGCAGGACCACTTGCTTTCCCTTTAGCCCTAGACAGTTAGCCAAAATGGAAAATCTTGGGCAATCTGTCTTCCTTCATCCGCAGAACGTGCCCTAACCATCTCAACCTATCTCTCATTATAGCCCTAGAAAGCGGGATTGAACCACAGTTTTCGTACATCCTACTGTATGAAATACGATCAGTCAGCCGAGTACCCAGAACAATCCGAGGGCAATTTCTCTGAGAACATCTAGTAAATCTTCATCCGCTTTTCATGGCCCCCATGCTTCCGAGCCATATTTGACCACTATCATCATCACTGTATCATCATCATCACTGTAGCTTCAAATATTCTAATCTTGGTTTGCAGACTTATCTACAGTTATATATAGTTGAAAAAAATGTGTTTTTTTATTTTATTTAATACCATAAAAAGGTCCTTTATTTAATACCATAAAATTTTTATGGTATTATTTTTAATATCATAAAGAAACTAAATTGCAGCTGGGAGAAGGGGGAGCAAACTGGGTCTGGGTGGGAGGAGGCTTACAGAGATCTGGGAGAGGCACTTGCCCCCCCCCCTGCCGCATAGCAAACTAAGCTCCTGATATTGGAGGCTGCAAAAGCGCTGAAAATGTCTAGTATTAAACAGAGGGGATGTTTCTTGGTGAAATAATCTCATCCATTGGAACCGATATCACAATTTACGGACGCTCTGGAGTCTTTTCACAAGTTATTCTTAGTGACCAAGATTAAACCTCAGACAACACTTTCCGTCGTTATACAACTAGAGGCCCATTTTCACTCTGACCAGAGGTTCAGCTGAAAAAGCACCCGGTTAATGCGAAAATACGTACTTATATACTAAATAAGTACTTAATAATTTCTCAATTAACACCTAAATGACGAAACAGCACTTGAGATATTATTTCTTAACACATATAAATGTGATCCTGATCAAGACGAAGAACAGTGTCACAAATTCTATATTTTCCAGAACTGCTAGTTTGATTACCGTCTGAATAATGATTAGTTAGGATCAAGAAACACAAAGATACTGGTTCTTCACGGCCGATAGGCCTTGGTTAACACAAAAACAGGCCCCATATCTTCATCCATCTTGCATGGAACGATCATAGGTTTTTTTTTTGTAGAACCTAATATACACGAGGTTTTTTGGGGAAAAAAAATATTCTTTTGCTCTTTTCAGAAGATAATTTTTTCAGCAGACAGAACCAACCCTTTGATACTTCATGGAGAGTCTGGATACAAACAGAAAATATTAAACGTGGTCCATATAACTCATGAGTATAACAAAATGCTGATTCCTGTAATTAATTTTTTTTTCTTTCTAGATGAATAGATGCCTAACCATGTATATAAGATGGATTTCCGCTGGCCTGATATAGATTCATCTATAATCCACGATAAATGCAGCTTCTGTTTTGCATAGTTTTATAATAGCACAAAAACACTTTTTCGCATTGATTTATTTTTAAGAAAAACCGTGAGCATAAGGTTTGAGGCTTTATGGTAATTTATATATAAGAACTATTTTTATTATATAAAAATAGGCAACACATTATGGCCTTTTTTTTCAAAAGAAAAACATCCTTGGTCTATGAAGAATATGAAGCACAAGGCTGAAATCACTTACGAAGCAAGCTCACAATTTAGATGAGATGAAAAGAAAAAGAGAAAGCGAGAAAGAATCGCTTATAAAATCAACAAGCCGAGATACAAATCAACATGCCAAAATACAAGTAAATCTGGATGTTCTGGCCTTAGAATTAAATTTCATACGCCATAAATCAATCCGTAATTCTTACAACACTGGTAAAACTTTATCTAGCACACTCCATAATAAAAGACTAAGTGTTGGAAAGTCGTACATAAATGCTCATTTTAGAGATAATTTGTGGTTAAAGAATGCAATATGGAGAAAAAACTTTCGTCACAGAGAGTAAGACAAGTTTACCTTAATGACTACAGCATGGGCGGGAAGGTTAACTCCCCACGCAAGAGTTGCCGTGCAGACTAACACTCGGATTAGCCCATCTCGAAATAGGTTTTCAACCATGGTTCGGTCACTTCTCAACATTCCAGCATGATGAATCCCAAAACCATCTTGAAAAATCTCGCCGAGTTTTTTGTTTCTTGACTTAGAAAGGGTTTTGACAGCATTGCCAAATTTTGGGTCATTGGCTGCACGGAAAGCTTGAAGCTGATTCTTTTGTTTGGCTATCTCTCGTAAAGTCTCGGCAGTTCGAAGAGTGGCGTTTCTTGCATGAACAAAAACCATTACCTGTAACAAAATATGAAACACTAAACCAAAAGTTTGTAAATATCAAATGTGACTACTTAAGCTTTGCTACTTAGTTTAGCAAAGTCTGAGGAAAAGAACTTTCCTCCAACCTATACATCTCTGCAACTTTTCCTTTAAGTAAGAAATTCAGAATCATTTTGCCAAACCCACGCCAAGTCCTGAGTCTAAATAAGCCAAAATTCCTGAAAAAAATACAAAATCCTATATTAATATTAATTTAGCCCTTTCGGGACTGACGGGATTTACGGTCACGGCTGAACAAAAACTGGATTTGGCATCTCAGACCGAAAAAAAACATCAATTAATGCCTTTTTTTAGGTTCT
Source organism: Artemia franciscana (assembly GCF_032884065.1). Taxonomy (NCBI): domain Eukaryota; kingdom Metazoa; phylum Arthropoda; class Branchiopoda; order Anostraca; family Artemiidae; genus Artemia; species Artemia franciscana. The sequence continues at coordinate 3,891,911 of NC_088864.1, forward strand.
TTTAAAATTCAACAATTGCTTCTGGGGAAATCACATTTAGAGCCCTGTGAACTTGTGGTCCAAAACAGTGAGACTCGTGTGTTCCATTTTTAAAACTACCGTGAGACTGGAGGACCACATACCCCCCCCCCTTTGAGAGAGTACCGTTCGAAAGGAAATGTGCGTGTTGCGCGACATGCGCTAAAAATTTTGTTGTCTGGTACATTTTTCCAGAAAGTATTTTTTGAGAGCTTAGCTTGGTACAAATCGAAATTTTAGCATTGCAACATTGAGAGGCGGAGGGGAGAATGCCCCCTAAATTTGTTTGACCCCTTGGATTTTTAAACATACCTTTTCTGTATTTTATTATAAAAATCCTTTTTTTGTATTTATGTGGAAAATGCCTTTTTTCGAGACAATTTAAATACACGAGAAAACAACAAACTTACAACGCTTAGATTTTTAAAATACACCTCCCCCCTAAATTTAGATGCATCTGCCACTGCGCAGGAGAATCTTTGCTTGGATAGTCTCATTTTCTATTTTATTATTTATTGCCAGTATCATTCATTAATGTAGTTGTTAATAGATTAAAATTCTTTGTCTTCATTTTTATTTCTCTGCGTTATTATTATTATTTTGTCATATTTATTATATTTATTCTTATATATATTTTATATTTTTTCATTATTTCTTCGTTATTATTATTGAGATATTTATTTACATATTATAATTTTACATTTATTTATATTTATATATTATATTCATTATATTTAATTAATTTCAAATATTACTATATATTTTATTCATTTAATTCCTAAAAATTAATTTATATTAACATTTAGTACCTTTATCATTGTGTATATTATTAATAGGATTTTTTGACGTATACAAGAAAGACTAGTAGACCTTGTACGCATGTCTCGTGTTTCATTACAATTTTTTTTTTTTTTTTTTTTTTTTTTTTTTTTTTTTTTTTTGTAATACAAAGAATAAGATAGCCCTAGGAGATCTTTCAAATTTACTAGACGAATTTCTATCTGATTATGACTTCGATACCAACTTAAAATCAGACCGCAACCTTTTAGATGATTTAGGGCCTTGCCTGAGTCTGGCCTCAGCATTGAAGAGATGGATGCACTTCAAATCGCGGAAACTGGATTTGATGAACCACAAAGTGATACAGCTACACTTACCGATTTAAAGCCTATCAATAAAATAAAAAGGAAGTATCCGTGCAGGCACAATTTTGATAGGGAAGGAGAGTAGTTGTTGAATTGATTACGCCACTCGCATCCAAACTCCACACAGTGTGCTTTGGCAGTCATTTTACTTCGGTTTAATTACTGCACTACTTGAAAGAAAAAGTTAATCGCGTGTGTGGGACAGTAGGAACACAAGAAAGCATTTCCTTAAGCTTATCAAGGTAAAAAAAAAGAAGAAGAAAAATTGACAAATTTTAGCGAGTCCACCCAATTTAAGCTGTCTTGGCAAGGAAACTGAGTCGGGCTTGCCAATATACACTGATAACAACTTTATAGAAATTTTTTGTATGCATCTTTTTGTGTAAAATTGGCAAATTTTGGTAAAAAAAAAGAAGAAGAAAAATTGACAAATTTTAGCGAGTCCACCCAATTTAAGCTGTCTTGGCAAGGAAACTGAGGCGAGTTTGCCAAAATACACTGATAACAGCTTTTTAGAAATCTTTTTGTATGTATCTTTTTGTATAAAATTGGCAAATATTGGTAAAAAAAAAAGAAGAAGAAAAATTTACAAATTTTAGCGAGTCCATCCAATTTAAGCTGTTTGGCAAGGAAACTGAGGCGAGTTTGCCAATATACACTGATAACAGCTTTTTAGAAATCTTTTTGTATGTATCTTTTTTTATAAAATTGGCAAATATTTGATAAGAAAAAAAAAGAAGAAAAATTGACAAATTTTAGCAAGTCCATCCAATTTAAGCTGTCCTGGCAAAGACACTGAGGCGATTTTGCAAATATACACTGATAACAGCTTTTTAGAAATCATTTTGCATTTATTTTCCAACAGTTCGTGGTATTGAACTATAGGTAGGAGCGACCCGGCTCAATAGTAAAAAGAACTCTATAAAACTTATAGATACATCAAAAGAATCAGATGTTTATGCTGATTTTGAATATATAAGTTTCATCAAATTTAGTATTACTGATCAAAAGTTACGAGCCTGAAAAAATTTGCCTTGTTTTGGAAAATAAGGGGAAACACCCCCCAAAAGTCATAAGATCTTAACGAAAATCATACCATCGTATTCAGCGCATCAGAAAACCATACTGTAGTAGTTTAACTGTAGTAGTTAGAACTTAGTATTTTTTTTTGCCAGAAGACCGACCACGGGTGCGTGTTTATTTGTTTGTTTGTTTTGTTTTTTCCAGGGGTGATTGTATCGACTAAGTGGTCCTAAAATATCGCGAGAGGGCTCATTCTAACGGAAATTAAAAGTTCTAGTGCCCTTTAAAAGTGACCAAAAAATTGGAGGGCACCTAGGCCCCCCCACGCTCATTTTTCCCCAGAGTCAACGGATCAGAATTTTGAGATAGCCATTTTCTTGAAGATAGTCAAAAAACATAATAACTATGTCTTTGGGGCTGACTTACACCCCCAGAGTCCCCGGGGGAGGGGCTGCAAGTTACAAACTTTGACCAGCGTTTCATACAGTAATGGTTATTTGGGAGTGTACAGACCTTTTCAGGGGGATTTTTAGTTGGGGGATTGAGGGGAGGGGGCTACATGGGAGGATCTTTCCTTGGAGGACTTTGTCATGGGAGAAGAGAAATTCCATGAAGGGGGTGCAGGATTTCCTAGCATTATTTAAAAAAAAAAAAAACAATGAAAAAATAAATATGAAAAAGTTTTTTCCACTGAAAGTAAGGACCAGCATTGAAACTTAAAACGAACAGAGATTATTACGCATATGGGGGGTTCATCTCTTCCTTAAATACCTCGCTCTTTACGCTAAAGTATTTTTAGTAAATTCAACTATGTATTCTACAGCCTTTGTGATTCAGAGGTCAATCTTAAAGAATTGGGTCGAAATTTAAGCTTTAGTATAAAGAGCGAGGTATTAACGAGGGGGCAAACCCCCTCATGTACGCAATAAAAATATACAAATATAGAAGTTCGTTACGTAAGTTAATTTGTAAGTTACGTATATTTTTTACTAGTAAAAACTTTCGTTAAAAATTAAAAATTCTAGTTGCCTTTTTAAGTAACCGAAAAATTGGAGGGCAACTAGGCCTCCTCCCCCACCCTTTTTCTCAAAATCGTCTGATCAAAACTAAGAGAAAGCCATTTAGCAAAAAATAAAAATGAATACGCAAATTTCGTTTTAATTATGTATTTGCGGAGAGCCAAAATCAGACATGCATTAATTCAAAAACGTTCACAAATTAAATAAAAAATAAGTTTTTTTAACTGAAAGTAAGGAGCAACATTAAAACTTAAAACGAACAAAAATTACTTCGTATATGAAAGGGGCTGCTTCCTCATCAACGTCCCGCTCTTAACGCTAAAGATTTTTACTGTTTAATAAAGTAGAATTGAGAGAAGGAGTCAAACTTAAACTCCTTTAGACTCCTTTTAGAGTCAAACTTAGACAAACTTAGACTCCAAACTATTAGGATTCACAGACAGAAGTACACTCAAGGTGCATTCAGGTCTTCGATTGATTCTTAAAGAAATGATAGAAAGCTACACCAAAAGTAATTATATTTTTTCAATAGTTTTTGGTCTTTACTGAAGTCTTTTCGTCCCAGTCTGCATTTGTGATCCTTTCTACAACTTTAGCGTAAAGAGCGAGGGTCTCCTTAATAAACGGAACAATTTCTGTTCGTCCTGGGTTTTAATGAACCTTAAAAAAAAAACTTTTTCATTTAATTTTTGACCATTTTGAAATCACGACAGGGAATCCAAATAAAATCGCACAGGGGAAAAGAATCGTTTCAACTAGGGAACTGCTTCTGATGTTTTTAGAGATCAGATATTTTATTTAAAATTTTGTACTCGTGAATTTAGATACAAGCAGGCAGATTTAAGTCAATCGAAAGAAACAAATTTGTGCCCCATTTCAGGCACCACAAATCGGTAGAACCATGCTCCCAGATCCTTCATATTTGCAAAAAAAAATCGCAATCTTCAGACCTGGCGCTGTCTACATCCCCTACGGTCAAATGTCACTTTTTCCGAAAATATGCTTTAACTTTTTACTTTTATACTTTTTTTATTTTTTATACTTTTTATACATTTTATACTTTTTACTTTTATACTTTTACTTTTATACTTTTACTCTTTACTTTTATGAAAGCTTCAAAATTCTCCGTTTGTAGAAAAACAAAACGAGTCATAATTTTAATTTGCCAAAAATGTGCAATTGAATTTAATTCTGATTCCTAGTGCTAAGTCTTGAATGCTCAAAAAAGAGCACTATGATAACTACATGAGACGGGATTTTGCTTAAACAAAGCGTGTACAATTTTTCTGAATAAAAATTTTAAAATTATATCGAATTAACAAATCACTACGCCCAAAATTAGCCTAAAATTGTCTTCATTTTTGATAGGCTAGAAACTTGTAGGGGATGTAGACAGCGCCAGGTCTGAAGATTGCGATTTTTTTTTTTTTTTTTGCAAATATGAAGGATCTGGGAGCATGGTTCTACCGATTTGTGGTGCCTGAAATGCGGCACAAATTTGTTTCTTTCGATTGACTTAAATCTGCCTGCTTGTATCTAAATAGTACAATATTCTGTATCGAATGATAGACTGTGGAAGCCACAGAAAAATATGCACTTGTAGTTTCTTACCTCATAAATCGTATTTACACCTAAAAGAGAATACAAGGGATGGATAAAAATGTGTGTTACTGATTTTGCGATTGGCTTTTGACTAATTAAAGCACAATAAAAAAACGCGCATAAAAAATATGAGAAGAAGAAAAATATATTACCTGATGTTTTTTATTTACCATATCCACAACTTTGTTATAGCAAACATCATCCATGTCTCTTAGCATCTGGAGAGGATTTACAGCTTTAATACCAACAAATGTTGTTTCAAGTGGAACTGGCCGAAACCGTCCATCGAAATAAAATAGGCCAATATATGGATTGACTCTTAGGAATCGAGCCACATCGATGTAGTTTGGAAGTGTTGCAGATAGTCCAACAATTCTGATCATGTTCTGAGAGGCTTCAACCTAAAATATATTGAAAATAAAAGTCAAGTTTACACATTATTAAGCTGAATAATACTGAAAGCTTCCTTATATACAGATAAAATTTTTAAAAAGCCTGCCATCTAGCGATCTTGCACTATCCTACATGATTCCACTTTTTTGTTCTTCCACTTTTCAGTGCTAATATGCCCAATTCGAACCATGCTGTACCAACACAACACAGGGCCGACTGCAAGGATCTAAGTAGTAAAGAAGCGTCTTTAATCTGACATGACACGATAATATACCCGTCATACAGTCTACTAATATACCCTATTCAAGAAAAGGCATTTCTTAGTGTGGGGCTATCCATCTAGGATCAAACAAAATACATGTCAACCCCGAATGGGATGGGGAGAGGTTATAAGGAAGAATTTAAAGGATATTGGAGAGGGAAAGTGGGAAGCTCTGAATAAATTCGAATGGAAGAGAAGCGCGCATAGCTGTGTTGGCTTCAGGCGATTTGGTGCTACAGTAAGTTGTCAGTAGTAGTAATATTTAAAGTAATTTTCAATGACAACTAATTTTTTTTATTACTGACTATACGACGGAACGTTAGATGGCAGGGTGAGTTACACAGATAGATGGCATTAGCCAGAGTAGGTAATTACGTTACTTTAAAGGATTTGTGGCTACACCCAGGCTAGGATTTACCAATAGGCTCACTAGCACCGTTAATACATATGTCATTCCTGATGATTCATCTGATCACTGCATAATTATGGCTTATTTTCCGCTATATTTCCCTTATAATAAAAAAAAGTCGAACAAAGCGTCGAGACTATTCGCATAAAAATTTGTAAAATTTAACAGAAGGGCTTGATGACGTTGAGTGGAGTCCAGCAATTAATGAAAAGAGTCCGAATCAATCCTTAGATAAAATTTATGATATACTGACTGAAAAGCTTGATCAATTTTGCCCGTATAGAATCCCAATTGGAAAGAGAAATGCTCTAAGGAAGCGTTGTGTAAATGAGACCCTTTTGAGGTCGATTAATGAAAAAAACCCGTTTATATAAAATAAAAATGAAGTATCCCACAGAAATAAATATATTGCGTTTTAAAAATTATAGAACCTGTTGGTAAGGACTCTCAGAGAAAGGGAAAGAGCTTATCATGATATTGGACAAAATAAACGGTTGTCGCATCCCGAGGTATTATATGAAATAAACAGTGAAGAATTTAGAGGACCGCAAGCTGTTGCTAATATGTTTAGTGATTATTTTATTGGCGTTGGACAATTTATCGTTCCTGCAGGAATAGATTTTTTTTTTCGCAGGATATTTAAATATTATTTCCCTCCTTCTGAAGATACGAGCATAATTCTGGCCCCAGTCAGTTTTGCAGAATTCCATAAGGATATTAAAAATGTAAAAAGTGGTAATTCAGTGGGATATGATGGACTATCAACAAAGTTGTTAAAAAATATTGCTGGAGCGATTTCTGAACCACTTTTAATTCATGTATCAGTTCAGGTATGTTTCCCAGTAGATGAAAAAGTATCCGGGTAATTCCGTTACAAAAAAAAGGTGATAAATTTGGTATAAATAATCATCGTCCCATTGCAATTTTAATGCCTTTATCTAAAGTGTTTGAAAAGTAACAAAAGAAAGGATTTCTAATTATTTGGATAAGATAATTTTTTTTTTTACTAATACCATTTAATACCATTTTTACTTAATACCATTTAGAGCACGCCATTCGACACAACCCGCAGTTGCAGCTTTTTTACTAGAATTAAATGACTGTTTAGATAATGATTTCCACGTGGCTACCGTTTTCTACGATGTTAAGAAGGCATTTGACACATTAAACCATGAAATTCTTTCTAACAAAATGGAAAATGCAGGCATAATAGGGATGGGACTAGACTTAATAAAATCATACCTGTGTGGACGTAAAATTGCGGTAGATGTCGATGAAAAACTCTCTAATTTAAAAAACCTTAATGATATTGGTGTCCCTCAAGGTTCAGTATTAGATCCGCTCTCATTTTTAATTTATATCAACGATCTTCCGCAAAGTTTGCAGGGGAATATTAACCCTGCTATTCTATTTGCAGAAGACACATGTATATCTGTTAAAGCGAGGGATTCAACTACATTAATTGAAAATTTGATTGTAATTATTACTTCAGTAAATGGATGGTTTGCTTCTAATAATCTAGTACCAAATTTTACTAAAACTGAATTTATGGTTTTTGGTCGTTCAAAACGCACCACTCAATTGATTTCTTGTCAAGAGCTTCAGGTTAAGGGGAATAAATTTTTAGGGTTCAGTCATATAGTTATTTAGGAGCTTTTCTCGATCCGTTGTTGTCTTTTCGTAATCACATTGATCATTTAAGGGTTAAACTTGCTCAAAATATTGGGTCGATGTACCATGTGAAAAATATTTTTCCATTCTCCATACTAAAAATATTCTAACACTCTCTAATTGCTTCGTACTAGAATTACTGCTCAATTGTTTATCTTATTGCCTTTTTGACGTATTTAAAACAATTACAGGTACTACAAAATAGGGCAGTTAGAATACTTGGAGATTTTTTACATCGACCATCAAAACATGAAAATACATTTAAAAGAAAAACGATGTTCTTTTTCCTAAATTTGTCAGATTTATAACGTATACGTGATGTAAATATATCCTTATTGCATTTTCAAATTAAAAATCCTAAAAATTATTTCTACTATAAATCTTTTTGATTTTGCCCTCTCGTTTGGCTCGTCGGTGGGCGGAATTATACTGGATTCTAAGATTAAATAAAAAAAAAAAACAAGTTTTTTTTAACTGAAAGTAAGAAGCGACATTAAAACTTAAATCGAACAGACATTACTTCATATATGAAAGGGGCTGCTTCCTCATCAACAGCCCGCTCTTTACGCTAAAGTTTGACTCTTTCTCTTAACTCTACTTTTTAAAACAGTAAAAAACTTTAGCGTAAAGAGCGGGGCGTTGAGAAGGGAACAGTCCCATTCATACACGGAGTAATTTCTGTTTGTTTCAAGTTTTAATGTCGCTCCTTACTTTCAGTGAAAAAGACTAGTTTTTTTTAATTATTTTCTGAACGTTTTTGAATTAATGCATGAGGAGGCAGCCCCTTTCATATATGAAGTAATTTCTGTTTGTTTTAAGTTTTAATGTCGCTCCTTACTTTCAGTTTAAAAAAACTTGTTTTTTATTTGGGAGGGGGCCTAGGTGCCCTCCAATTTTTTTGGTCACTTAAAAAGGGCACTAGAACTCTTCATTTCCGTTAGAATGAGCCCTCTCGCAACATTCTAGGACAACTGGGTCGATACAATCACCCCTGGAAAAAAAAACAAAAAGATTATATGACTTTTAGGGGGTGTTTCCCCCTATTTTCTAAAAGAACGCAAATTTTCTCAGGCTCGTAACTTTTGATGGGTACTCGTAACTTATATATTTAAAATCAGCATTAAAATGCGATTCTTTTGATGTAGCTATTGGTATCAAAATTCCATTCTTTAGAGTTTTGGTTACTATTGAGCCGGGTCGCTCCTTACTACAGTTTGTTACCACGAACTGTTTGATGTGAAAGGTCAAAGTTTTCACTTAGGTACCTAATGCCGTTCATTGAAAAGAAATATAGGCTAATAAATAAAGGCAGATTGATCAATCCCAAAAATCTCAGCTGTATTTACAGAAGCGTTTATTAAAGATTGTTTTTTAACTTTTTTATTTACCTTTAATGATGGAATTTTAAAAATTTGTGATATTTTTCTTTATGTGTTTTGTTTTGGCTCAACGATGGGACGGCCTCCCATCGTTGCCCATCGGCCCCCCTCCTGCCCACCATTGCTTTTCTCCCTTCTTTTCTTTTATTTTTGTTTTCTATGTTTTTGTTGTTATTGTTTTTTTCCGGTAAATTTTATTAATTTTTCTATTATTACTATTATTATGACGAGATGTTTTGCGCACGTCCCATCATTTACACGCCCAACCTTACGAGCTCTGCTCTCTGTTGGGGGTTAATGTTTTTTAATTTTTAAGTATATTAAATAAACTGTCTAAGTATCTATCTAAGTATCTCTTATGGTATGAATACAGAGCGGCAAAAACGCTCAGGCCTAAAAGCGCCAATTTAGCCCTAGCTACACCTGAAGAAAATAAAACTCAAAATTTAGCCCTAGCTACACCTGAAGCTACTAGCTACACTACACATGAAAATGAAACTCAAAAGAATTGGATCTTCAGTGCTTTATCCGAATACGATCTGAAGTGGGCAGTAATTCAAATTGCGCATTTTGGTTTTTATTATCATTCTGTTTTTCTTAATATTCAATATCTTGCTTTTGAAAATTATTTTATTTTAGTTTTTCGTAGGTTATGGCTTTGATCTTTTTTACATTTTCTTATTAGATTCGTAGCTATTTTTTTGTTTGTTTAGTTTTGCTTTTTTACGTTAATGACTCCGTGTATTCTGAGCTTTCCTGACCTGAAGAAATGTTATTTAGCAGTTTTATTTTACTTTTGTTTTATGATGGTTGATCAATCCATCAAATTTTAATCAAATTTTAATAAGAAGCCTTAGGTCTTTTATTAAAATTGCTCTAATTTAAACTAAAATTACAACCACCACATACAAGGTTTTTTTCCCCTCTAATTGTCTATAAATATAAGAGGGATGAATAAAAAAATAGCCCATTTTATTACCAAAAGTAATTTACAATAGTGCTTTTTTGCCAGTACGTTTCCTAAGTTTTGACAGATACCCGGGAGTTGGTCAACAGAGATGAGTTCTCGATTATCGACAGTAAACAGGAAAATGAAAATAAAAATGAACTATCTGAACTAATATCTTTTTTTTATTCAAATGGCATAAAGTCTGGGAAGAAACAAAACCGATTGATCTGTAAAAAACAAAATATAAATTAGCAAAAGACTTTCTATTATACCAATCTCAATTTGTGACAGATTTGGAATGCCTTAATCAACGCTGTTTGATTTTTTTTTTTTTTTTTTTTTTTTGTAGCTCCCCTCCTGGATAAACCCTTGACCTTGATTAGACCGTCTTCTAGCTATTGTTTAGCTAGCACCTATGTGATTGCATGGATGAGTAGGGTTAAGGCCTCATTCAAGGGCTGATCTATATTAATCACTAATGTAGGAAAACAGTCTTCCTTTTCTCCTTCTGTCTTCCCTCTTTTTTATATGTTTGTGCTGTTGCATTGGTGACATTATATATATATATATATATATATATATATATATATATATATATATATATATATATATATATATATATATATATATATATATATATATATATATATATATATATATATATATATATATATATATGTATGCATATAATATTATAATATTGCTATTAGATGAAAGATATAGATACACCAAAAGATTTAGAGGCAGTCCAATCATGTAAACTTTAGATACTACCATTAAAACAGACAGACAAAACCCTTTTTTAGTCCTACTGATCAAAAGAATATCATCCGCATAAGTGAGATAAGAGATATTTAGTGAAACAAAAATGTCAGTAAATGAGTTAGATAATATAGAAGGAGAAAACTCATAAATTAAAGATAGAAGAGGAAAGGGTCACGCCTTCCCTGACACCATACCAGCGTTGTCAACACCGTAATAAACTGTACCAGTTTTCTAACTGAAATTGTTTCGCAAAAGGTTAATTTGTACCACCTAATAGCAGGTTAAAAAATTGACATAAAAAGAAGAAAAATTTCGATAAAATGATACCTGAATAGATATCCGAGATGAAAGGAGCAAGTAACACCAAAATATACACGAAAATCTGTATTGCAATGAAAAATACCCAAATGTACCACATTGTACCAGGATCTCTAAATTGTACCAAAACGGTACCTAAATTGCTCCGCATTGGCAACGCTGCTCCGCACAGCACTACTATTGCAGAGTCTGTTTGCAAATATGGCAAATTCCTAAATATTAAGATGGTTATGTAGAGAAGTAACCATGATTGCACATTACTCTTAGAAATAAGATAATTTTTTTTTACCCGTATTCCTCAATAGCCAATCAGAGGTAAAAAAAAAAACTTCTATATTATAATTTTACTCGGTTGAATTAAAGAGCAAAAACAAATAAAACACTAGTGCAGAAGCAACACAGTGGAACAGACTAAAATTAAAACGACTAATCCAAAAAAAACATTCTTATATTTAGCTTTAATAATTTTCTGGGTAATATGATATGGCATTTTTCCAACAAATAAAACAAATAAAAGACTAGTGCTGAAGCAACATAGTGGAACAGACTAAAATTAATATGACTGATCAATTGCGAAAACGATTGATGTACTTGTGCCATGTCATCATCAGATTTCTTTGGTTTCTTGAATCCTTTTGATTCTTATATTTAGCTTAAACAATTTTCTGGGTAATGTGATACGGCACTTTTTATCTCACTCGCTCTCTCTTTCTCACTCGGTCTTTTTCGGCATAAATTCATACAGCTAACAACACCTACCTTGTATCATATCATCAATCAGATGATTGATGACGTGTATCTGTGCCATATCATTATGAAGCTTGTTTGGTTTCTTTAATCCTTTTAATTCCTATGTTTGGCTTTTAAATTTAGCTTTAGAAATTTCCTGGGTGACGTGATATGGCATTGTTCTTTTCTCACTCCCCCTCTCTCTCACTCGGTCTTATTTTTTACATAAATTCATACAACTAACAACAATTGCCTTTTGTCATACGACCAATCGGACCATTGGTGACGTGTACCTGAGCCATGTCATTATCATGCTTGTTTGGTTTCTTTAATCCTTTTAATTCATGCGTTTTAATATATAGCAAAGGTGAACTTTTCATTATTCATTTTCATGAATAATGAAATTCATTATTCATTTTCATGAATAATGAAAGCACCATTTTCATTATTTTGAATTTCTCTTAAATACCTGTCTGAGAGTCCGGGCAACTAGGGCTTCCACAACAGGACCACGATCACCATGCAAAAGGTGAACTTCGTCAATAATAAGTAATTTAACAATTTGGGTCAGCGCGATATCTGAGCTGCTTTTACGAGTAACCACGTCCCATTTTTCGGGGGTTGTTACAAGCATCTGGGTCTTGGCTATTTCAGACTTCGTAAGCTGCATGTCTCCAGTTAGTTCACGAACAGAGATGCCAAGTGGTTCAAGTCGTTGAGAAAAATTTCTAGCCATTTCTGCTGCTAAGGCTTTCATAGGAGCGACATACACAATCTGAAATAGAGCAAAGTAAGGCCACACCAGGAATAAGAAAAAGTAAGGTATGATGCAATGTTTCAGATTGAGGTTGAGGAAACAAGGTTTTAAAACTCTTTGGCAATGGCTCTTTTCTTCCTTCTATCAATCAATTATACTTATTTTTGAATTGCAAAAAATGCAAGTAATCATTAGCAAACATTGGAATTCCAGGAGGGGGAAGAAGACCCAAAGGCTAAAAATAGATGTGCTATTATATTTTTTTTTTAATTTCATTGCGAAGATGAAAGTTTACACCAAACCAGTGAAAATCAATTAATTATTGGTTTCCCCATAGTCGTACAGTCCAAAATCTCGTTAAAGAAGTCCAAGCTTTAAGGTAGTCAGATGCAAATTCCTAAAAGTGTATTAAGTCCAAATTTTGATGCTGGATTATGTTTCAGATTTCGACCATTTTCGGCCCTGAAGTTCAATTTCAATCTGAAAAAAAATCCCTTGCTACCGATTTGGGACTTTAAGAACTATATGCACATTCTGATTACCCACATCCTTGAGGAGCCACTTTCATAAAAGGTCTTAGTATTTTTGTGATTTTGATATGATTTGTCCTTAATTTCCCGCAATTTTCGTTTAGCCCAAGTTTTTTGCATTTTCGACAAATTTGCAATAACCAATTTAAAAAAAGATTTCGTAGATACATTTTGGTAGAAAAATAGACATGTTTACACCTTCTTGAAACCAAAGAACAAGGATTTCAATCTTTGGCACCTCAGAGTCAAATAAGAGTCAAGTAAATAGGAGTATTTCCAATTTCATTAACTTCCCTGGATAAGAGAGGCCTTTTTTCAGACGTACTGAAAAAGAGGGGGGATTAACATCTAATTCCCCTTTATCTCCGGGAATATTTTGGTACTACAGGTTGTAAGTACCCCTCTTATGGCAGATTACTTTTTTCTGTGCAACATTGAAGACTGCATTAATGTGCCTAACAAAACAGATCTTGGATAGATGAAGGGCATCTTGATCACCGTTAGGAAAATATTCAGGTGGGGGATGGGGTAAGTGCAATTAGGAGCTTTTGTTTTTGCCAAATTTTAAATGGAATGTTTCTCTATACCTTTAATGTTATACAAAGGACATTTACCCGAAGGGGCACGAAGGGCCCTGGTCCACCTATCAGGGTCCATGAGAGACATATGTAAAAAATGATTTTTTATTTGAAACTCGCCAATAATAACCTGGGACAAGATGACTTTAAGTCAATTTTTGATATATCAGGCCATGCCTCTACAAAAAAATAGTAAATTTTTCAGGGATGATTATTATTCCCGAAGTATATTTCTATAAATATTCAAGAATGTCACTTAAGGGATGGGGGTTAGTGGTGGTGATGGAGAAGCCAGTGGGCAGAAAGTATTTTTTATTAAAAATACCTTTTTTTCGGTTTTTTCGCTGGAAAAAATTCTCGCAAAATTGTACCCCACCCGAGATTCAGAAAAGTTCAATTTTAGCCCGAACAGGACCAAAATGTTAGAGAGCCAAAGATTATGAGAACTATTGAAGGGGTACTTATGTAGCCTCCTAGTCTCAGAGGCCATCCAGACGTGCATTATATCATTCGTCACTGATGAATGAATGACTCATTTAGAACAACGGCGATTAAATAGAATAAAAGAGATTTTTTACCATGTCTCAAGAATGGAAGACCTTAATGATGTGAATTTGCTTTAAACAATAAAATCCGATTGCGTATTTACTGCACTTCTAAATACTTTCAGCATTGCGCTATGGTGCTATTCTCTATACGGAACTATATACTATATACGGAACAATTTCTGTTAAGTTTTAATGTCACTCGTAACTTTCCTGATATTTTTTCCTTCTCTTTTTTTAAATCAATTATTTGTCTAGTTTGCAATAAATTTTCTTCCACGATTTCTTTGTTTTCTTTGGTTTACACGATTTTTCTCCCACGATCCTTTCAAACGTTTATGAAATCAATTGGCTAATCTTTGAATTCAAGCCTTTTAAAAGGTTTGATGGACAGCAATCCCGCCTCCTCTTTCCTTATTATTAGTGATTTATTTGAGTTTAAAATAAATTTTAGGCCCCCTCGATGCTTTATAGGGAAAAATTTAGCTTTCAGTTTATTTAATACTTTAAAAGGATTATTCCTTTATCCCCAGGATTATTCTGTATAAAAAGAATACTGATTTCCGAAAACAGTAATTCAATGATATACATTCACGCCCGTTTAATCTAGCATAATAGGCAATAAATAAGATCTAAGTGATTTAAAATATATACTAAGAACAAATAAAATAGGATCATACTCAAGGCCGTGTCCACGGGGGGCGGGGGGGGGCCAAAAGGCGGTACTCCCCGAAATATTTGCCTGAATCGTAAAAACGTAACAAAAATGGATATAAACAATTTTTTATTCGTTTTTGAGCTCTGTTTGTGTAAACCCCCCCCCCCCCCTGAAAAGAAATCCTGGATACGGCCCTGATCTTACTTTTATTGACTTCCTCAAAATCTGGCATGACAGATTGGCAAAAGAAGGGCGTTTGAGAACACACTTGCACCTAAATTCATGAGACAGTGGCAGATTTCAAATTGATTTTACACTGTGTCCTCTCCATTATGATGGAAAACAGAAATCCATGCAAAACTGAAACCCTTTTACTTCTTCACAGACTAGTCTCTTAGAAGCTCGGTTTATCCAAAACAACACCCTTGGTTCCAAATTTTGCAGGGGTTTTCGAAATCGTATCAGAATTTCCCCATATTTTATCTGAACTTTCCGATTTTATACCAGATTCCCCAAGTTAGAGGTCATATCTGCAGAATCTCTTAAATAGCGTTAATTGCTTAAATTAGATTATTTTGTATTCTTGCTCCGAACAAAGGCACTCGATCTTTTCAACTTGGACAAAGTGGGACATGAGTATAGGGAAGGGAAAGTTTATAAAGAAAATGGCATTCCAGTATCCCGGAGATTCACAGGAAAGGGCATTTATTTTGAAATTTAAGACAACCGATGAGTCATCTGGACCATCATAGAACACAAACTGTAACTTCGACGAGATAATGACCGCATAACCTTGAATGATAATCAATTTACCCTTAAATCGAAGTTAAATTGAAGAATGTCCCCTTTGAAACCAAGCACAATATTTTCGTCGGCCATCATTGAGCTGACGGCATTGGCCTATTATCATCCGCCATATTGCTCTATTATTGCTACTAATTGCCTACTGTATGGTCTACTATTACTCACTAAGAAATCTAAGCAAGTTAATCAAAGCTTTACCTTAAATTTGTCCTTCTGTATAACCCCACTCACAATGTGTTGTTTAATTTGATGTACGACTGTGAGCATCGCAATGTTGGTTTTTCCCGCTCCAGTTGGTGCACATACTAACAAGTTCTCATTTGTTTCATAAGCTTGAGAGAAAACGATTGACTGGATTATATTCAAGCTTTTACAGCCAGCAAAAGCCATTTGTCCAACCTTAAATTAAAAAGAAGACAAGATACATAGATAGATAGATAGATAGATAGTAAGTAAGTAAGTAAGACGGCACTAGACCCTTAAGGTCCAAACCGGCGGTGCTGATCTCCGTTTCATGGCCCTTCAGCAAATAGATAGATAGATAGATAAATCTATCAATCATGATATCATGATAATCTATCATGATATTTGCAACAATTACATAAATAGATATGACAAACCAGTGCACATGCCTGGTGGCATACTTTAACACTGAGAATATTACAATTTTACATTCACTACGAAAATAAAAACTAACACTGACAATGTTACATACTTTAGCGCTTACAATGTTACACTACGAAAATAAAAACTAGGAGAAAAAAAAAAAAAGGCTGGGGCACTGACAAAGTAAAAACAAAAATAAACCAAGCCAAAGCAAATACAACCTACAGCATCAACATAAATATACAAAAAAAATAATAATAAAATATAATGAAAAAAATATAATAATGATAATTCCCCGCAACACATTAAACATAAATCACCTATTTATTTGTTATTCATTTAAATATTTGAAGACCCTTAATAAATATTTGAAAAAATATAAAAATATTTTAATAGATAGAAAATTTTTAGATTTGCAAATTTGCAAATTTTTTAGATTTGCAGATGCAAATCTGAAGTTTTTTTTTACCCATGTTGTCACACAAAAAAGTGTTACTAATTGCATTGATATACTATGAGAAATAGCATAATAATTGTGTTCTGACATTTCAAAGAACTAGCATACCTTATCGAATCTTAAATATATAATTTTTAAACCCGTTATATCCTCTACGTTGTAGAAGATTAAAATTAAAAAGGAGACAAGAATAGATGCAAATCTAAAGTATTTTTACCGACATTGCCGTACAAAAATATGTCACTAATTGCATTGATATGCTATGAGAAATTTATAAATATAAAATCTAAAGTCTTCATTAAAAATTTATTAAATTCAAAACTAAATTTATTTTTCTGACATTCTTTTTTCAATTTATGTTTGAGCATATTCCAATTCCCAACCAGTTTTGGGTGACGATATTTGGCAACAGTGACAATAAAAACGTCATTAAATGACCCTTAATAAAATTAAATCATACCTCACCTATCGGAAAAATTTTCAGAATTGGAAAAACAGCAATTAGAAAAAAAGTAGAATGAAGAACAAATAAAGGAAAAGTAACAGGTGTAAGATGAAAAAGAAACCAAAATTAATTATAATTAGTTATGATTATAGGCTATAGTAATTATAGGTGTAATATTGACGTAAGATACTAGAGACTAGAGATTTCATTTAAAGAATTTCTGATGATTAATGCTTGAAAAAAAGGTAAATAGATTCAATTATATTTAGAATTTTAGAACCAGCAAAAGCCATTTACATAATTTTCAATTAAAAAAGAGAAGACGATGAGATGGAAAATGGAAGAAGTGGAAGGACTAACAGAGAAGTGAAATAAAGGAAAACTAAAGAAAAATAAAAAAATAAAAAAACATTATACTGAATTAATTATTAAAGGCCAAAATAAGGTATTCTAGACTAAATACCCAGAATATTAGATAACAAAAAAAAAACGGGCAAAAAGTGAAAACAAGCCTTTTTTTGGGTACACCTTGAATAGAGAATCAATAGATAGGCCAGTAAAGTAATAAAATAAAAAATAGAAAACTCTGGGTGGGATCCTTGAACCATGTGGTGCCTTTGGGTAGCTCTTTGTGAAAAATTAGGTTCACCAAGTGTTCCAGGCGACACATTCAACCCTTCATGAATGGTAGAGAAAGAGAGAGACGGGGGAGAGAGGAAGATACAGAGGGAGAGGAAACATATATATGTTCAGAGAGAGAGAGAGAAATAAAAAGAGAGAAAGACAGAATAGGGGCCATTTAATACTTACTTGATCAAGAGACTTAATTGGTAACCGTTCTAAGCTGACGCCTGAGGGCTTAGTAGCTGTAGCTGGAATGTTCACTTCTTCGTAAGTCTGAGAATATAATAAAAAAATTAATTCCTGTCTGTGTTCTGAAGCACTAATTCAAACATACATCAAACTACACTTCTTTGGTTCTGTAACACATTCAAAACTGTCATTCTGCGTTTATTAAAATTCCTTTATTTGTTTTGATTTCTCTCCTATTTTTGCTTAAAGCTCACTTTAAATAACCCATAAAATGAGAAAGAAAATATATTCATAAAACAGAACCGCAACTCTCAGATACACAGTCGCGTAATATTGCCAGATATTCATTTCCTCATGGCCGTAAGTATTATTTTCAAGACGTATGCTCATAATACCTAGCATCACGCCTTAAAATTTATATATTACAAGTCGAAATTATTTTCTTATATTTTAAGTACTATATACAAGTTAAAATTTATTCTGTTATATTTTTACGATACAGTTTACTTAATTTTCTTTATTCAATTCCTAGAAAATTCATTACGAGTTCGTTCGGGGAGGAATTATCTCAAAAAAGCGAAATACCACTTGAAAATCACTGATTAATGGCTATCCAACGTCTTATGTTTGTAGAATGTTAGCTAGCTAAATGTACACACAAATCTGGACCTTAAGGTAGGAGGAGAGCATTTTTTAAGTTGGTCTAAATCGGGTAGAGGTATAGTTCTATGCAACCATTTTTTATTTCTTTTGGGAGGTCAGGGGGGTACACCTTATACTCCCTGCCCCTGTATGTAGGTATAGATGATAATATTTCATTGATATTGTTCCCCTTGTCAGTGCCGAACATTTCCAAAATTTATCCTATTTATTTGTCTTTGTTTAATTCCTATGTAATTCATTTCAGGTTCGTTCAGAAAGGAATTGTCACAAGAAGCGCCAGACCAGCATATAGATTGGAAATCACACATTAATGGATATCCTAAGTTTTGTATTTGTAGTATGTTAGCTACCCGTAGGTACACGCAGGTCAGGTAGGAAGGTAGGAAGTGAGAGGCACTTTCTTCGATGGGATAAAAATCGGGAAAAATTACATTTTGATGCGACTATTTTACAATTTTTCAGGAGGTCACGGGTAGGAGGGCACATTCTCGATTTCCCGCCACAGTATTCAGGTACAGAAGCCAATATGCCACTACTATTTTTAATATTACTGCAAATTATCACTGCTCTCACCCACCTAAGACTTCTCTTTGTATATATGATGAATTACAAAACTGCCCCTTGGCAACATAAGCTAGATTTAAACATCAACACTATTTATTTTCGTTTCTAATCTGTGATTAAATAAAAAAAACAAGTTTTTTTAACTGAAAGTAAGGAGCGACATTAAAACTTAAAACGCACAGAAATTACTTCGTATACGAAAGAGGCTGCTTCCTCATCAGCGCCTCGTTCTTTACGCTAAAGTTTGACTCTTTCTCTCAATTCTTCTTTTTAAAACAGTAAAAAACTTTAGCGTAAAGAGCGGGGCGTTGATTCTATGACTTTTAGGGGGTGATTCCCCCTATTTTCTAAAATAAGGCAAATTTTCTCAGGCTCGTAACTTTTGATGGGTAAGACTAAACTTGATGAAACTTATATATTTAAAACCAGCATTAAAATGCGATTCTTTTGATGTAGCTATTGGTATCAAAATTCCATTTTTTAGAGTTTTGGTTACTATTGAGCCGGGTCGCTCCTTACTACAGTTCGTTACCACGAACTGTTTGAAATGGCTTCATCTCTCCCTATCCTTATCTATGTATGATGAATACATTCTAGTAACCGTAAAATATATGACAAGTATTTAAGCAGTGGTTTTTCTGTTAAGTTTTTAATTTGTAACAAGCTATCTGGTTCTAATGAAACTTATTATTTCTACATATTTAATTACTGTCATACTATAAACAAAGTAAGTATGACGGCACTAGACCCTTGAGGTCCAAACCGGCTGTGCTGATCTCCGTTTCGCGGCCCTTCACCCAGAAACTGCAATGGGTGGGCTGGGGGCCATACATCCTGTGCTTTCGCACACCCTTCCTGCTTACCTTCCCCAGATTTCTCCAGGTACTCGTTTAGAGCGGGATCGACTCTGGCTAAGCTTACAGAGTCACGCCACTGACCCCCATCCCAAAATAAATAACCGGCGACGCCAGAAATCAAACCCGTGCCCCTCGGACAAGGGATTACCAGCCCAACGCGTCAAGCGCGCTTATCGTCATACTTCTTCTTATAATACCCTTTTACATTCTTCTTTCCCTTCACGATCGTAAGTAGGGTTGGAGTTGGAGTTACCCAGTATAGACTGAACCATGAGACAAGAAGGTTTGAAGAGTCAAATTAACAGACTGAAACAGGAACTCTTTAGAGGAGTATACAAAATATCAAACTCTTGCAACATCAAATAATTCACTTGACTACGAGACAGATTTTTAGTCTGAACTAGGAAACCTAGGAGTATATAATTCTATTTCCTTCTTTTCTCAAGGGAATAGGGAGTCCCTACATCCCTCTCCGTTTGTGCGGCCCTAGGCAAAGCCTATTTTTTAACGTCAGTATTTGAGCTATATAAAGTTCTGCTGTTTAGGCAAAGTGTCTATGTTTGAGCTCAAGGCCATTGTCTCCAAGGCCCATTGCCTCCACATCCAAAAAATCGCTATGCTTAATTTACAGTCGAGGATGCTATTGATAGTTTACTATTTTATGGGCTTTAAAGAGTTTTAATCCGGTGCTGATTCCACGTTTTCTTCTTCGTAATTTTGCAATACCAATTCTTAAGCAACAGATTAAGTTTCTTTAGTATTAGCAACTCATATATTCGACAAAGATGATTCCTCTTTTTATCATTTAAGCACAGTATCTTAATTATTATGCTTGTGTTAACCTGCATCAATCCAACTTCTAGAAACCAAATTATTTGTATTAACCTGTTGTTACAGATTACTGCAAAGAGTTGGGGGGAGAGTGATCAAAAACGTAATAAGGGGAGTTTTAAGCATAGAAACTCCTCATTATTAATGAAAACAGAAACCTATTAAGGTAGCACTATTCCTTTTATACCAGTTTTATTTGTCAATATCACTCTTTAAACAAACTTAAATGTAAGAAGTCAAATTATGAGTTTCACTCCGTGGACATCCGCAAACCTATTTTGGGGGTGGAGGGGAGAGTTTGGCCTAAGAAAAGCATGGCTTGGGAATATGTTTTGGCTAAAATTGTATGTGCTAATTTTAAAAATTACACAATTTTATGCTTGAAATGGATTTTATTTTTGAGGGAGAAGAAAAACTATGCCCTTGTCAAACAATTTACTCTATAAATAGTTATCTCACCTGACCCCTTCCTTTCTGACCATGCAAAGGCCCATGTGCATGTGCTCATGTCAGAACCCCCAAGACAATGCATTGACAGGTTCAACAATGTTCTTTTTTTTACCAGGATTCCTTCAAAATGCATGAAAATTTCAAGAAGAAGTGCTTTTTGACAGTTGGGGTAATTTCCCCCAAAATAATTCATACTACTAGATATATTTCTGATAAGTTGTTATTGTTTCCCATCTTGCGGCCAGAAAAGTTAATGTTGCGAACACATTGGAAAGAAAGACACGAAGAGACAAGCATGAATTCAGTCTAGCCTATCTGACACCATACTTTAAAAATTGTTCATTTTTGAAAAATTATTCCACCCAATTGTACGCATTAATAGCCATGCTATTATGTCTTTCGATAAAAAAAACAATTTCATAATAAAAAAATACCTACTTTGTGATTATTTCTTTTAGCATTTTCAGGAAGCAGCAGTCTACTACCCCCAACTAAGGTACTGGTCACATCAGCTAACGCATCAAAAACAAATGGAAATTTCTCCCTTTGCACAGCCTTTCTAGCAAAAAGTGGCTCCCTCTGTGCCTTCACCAATCTTTCACTAGCCTCTGAATATACATCATCGTCATCATCAACAGCTTTTGCTAACTTTTGGAGTTTCTTTTCTTCTTTTCTGATTTGCTTCTGATATTGTTTCTCTGCTCCTGACATTACTGACACATTCGAAGCTATGGCTGAAATCTGCGATGGCGCTCTTAGCCCAGTCTTGGATTTCTGCTGCATAGAAACGACGATTCCTGGTGAAAGAAACTGAAATTTAATATTCTTGATGAAACAGTAGAAAGTTTTAAATGCCAAGTTCACCACTAAAACTACATTTCCAAAAGCCTAATTTTATTTGAAAGCGAATAATTGATGTAAATAGCTAAAAACTCAAGTAGGTTCCATGGAATTCCCACCTTAACCAACTACTTTTTTTGGTCTAAGTGCCTCAATCTTTACTTATTTTCACAAATATTTCTCAAATGTCCTATCATATAGGAAGATCCTTAGTATGAAGAGTCTTGGCGAAGATACAATCCGACTAGATCGTTAGCTGTTGAGCTTAAAAACAATTTTTCTTTTTCTAAAGCTATATTTCCAAAAGCTTAATTTTATTTGAGAGCGAATAATTAATGTAAAAAGCTAAAAACTCTAACAGGTTCCACGGAATTCCCACCTTAACCAGCTACTTTTTTTTGTCTAAGTGCCTCAATCTTCACTTATTTTCAAAAATATTTCTTAAATGTTCTATCATATAGGAATATCCTTAGTATGAAGAGTCTTCGCGAAGGTACGAGCCGACTAGATCGTTAGCTGTTGAGCTTCAAAATTATTTTTCTTTTTTGTGTTTTCTCTATTTTTTCAGACAATCTATTTTGACAAAAAATAAATATATAAAAGGGGGCTGGAAATTCAGCCCCCTAAGTTTTCTCCTCGTACACTCAACAAAGGTTGTTGCAATATAAACCAGCAAAATACAATTCAAAAATGTGTTATGAGGGTTCAACAGGGATGAGGCGTCGTCCCTGGTCAGTTAAACAAAATCAGAACCCTTAGAAATGCAATTAGGATCTATGGGCCAAAGTTCCATTGATAGCCTGCTTCTCAGTGAAAAAAAAAAGATCGAGTAAATCCAAAGGCAGGCAAAATGCAGAGGCAAATGTCCAGTAAATGCAAAGGCAATCGTGATATTAATGAATTAATTAATTCTATTTTCCACTAAAAGACAAATCGTCACTATATGAGCAGCATGTAAAAAACTAAACAAATAACGCACAAAAAAATAAACAAATAAACCCCGCACAAAACAGCAAATAAAAACTAATATCGCAAAGAATCCCACGATTCGATTCCCACTAGACTCTTACTCTAATCTTTTCTGCACAACAACGTAAGGGTTGGAGATATTAGGGTTGGTAACGTAAGGGTTGGTAATTATTGTTATATTGGCTACAAATCACTCTGTTATGCTTCCAGAGAGGCAGGCGCAAGAGAAATTTGCAACACCAGAAAAAGCTAGAAAAAGCAGAAAACGTGCAAAATGGAGAGACCACTGGCTTAACCATCACCGAAAACAGCAGGGTTTGAACTTGCCGACTGTACAAAACTTTCGAAGACATAAGGATATCGTGACCTTTGCAAACATTACAAGCGAAGTCACCTACTACTGAAGTAAACGTCCAATTAACGCACACAACCAATAGGTGGACCAAGATATACTATATTATATGAAGATTTAAACCTTCAATATATTACGACAATAGTTGTGCTGTTATTGAGCTTTTGGCTAAATTTTCATCACTATAAATTACATTATGACTCACTTATTATCTACTAGTGAAACTCTTATCATAGGTAGCGCAATTTCGCTGTCTAATTAAAGAACGATGTTGGCACAATGTTTTTTTGTCTTAGACCTTAGTATCGAAGGAGTTGTCGAAGAAACTTCAAAAATAACTCATTTGATTGGAAATTGAAAGGGATAGTGCCCTTTCTAATAGTCGAAAGTGATTGGAGGGCAACTAGCCCCCCTTCCACGCCCACCATTTCCCCAAACACACCCAATCTAAATTTTTATATAGCCAATTTGTTCAACGCAGTTGAAAGGCCCGGAAATTATGTCTTTGAGGATGACAACCCCCAAAGCCTTCAGAGCAAGGATTGTAAGTTATTCTTTGGGGGCACATAATGTTTTTATAGAAAGTGTGGTCATATAAACTTCGGACGGATATCATTGGACTGGTGATGAGAAGCTCCAATGCCTTTTTAAAAGTCAAAGTGATTGGAGGGCATCTACCCCCCCCCCACACACACACACACAAACCTCGTATTGTCCTGAAATACATCTAATAGAAATGTTGACAAACCCATTTTATTTAAAATAGTCCGAATATCGCATAACAAGGCTTTAGGGGTCAAAACGAACTCCCAGAGCCAGGGGGCGAGGGTTGTAAGTCATGCCCCGGGGGCATTTAAGGTTTATATGGAAGGGATGGTTGTATAAACTTTAGAGGAGGCTCATTTGGTTGAAAACTGGAATTCTAGTTCTCTTTTAAGGGTTAACAGTGATTGAGGCAGCTAGCCTCCCCCCCCCCCACAACCCCTCTTTTCACCAAAAAAATCTGATTGAAATTTTGAGATATCAATTTTGCTCAAATAGTCCAAAGAACGTATAAAATACCTCTAGGGTTGACATAACCCCCCAGTGCCCTAGGGATAGGATTGTAAGCAATACTCTGGGGACATATAAGGTTTTTATAGAATGGGTGGTCGTATATACTTCAAATGGGGCTCATTTGATTTTAAACTGGAATTTATAATGCCCTCTTTAAAATTCAAGAGTGATTTCAGAGCAACCAGCCCTCGCCCTACGCTTATCATTTCCCCAAAGGCATCCTATAAAAATTTGGAGATAGTAATTCTGTTCATTGCAGTTGACGTTGAAACTCTGTTCATTCATTCATTCATTTGTTGTTGAAACTATGTCTTTGAGGAAGACACCCCCACCACCACAGCTCTCAGGGCAAGGGTTGTAAGTTATGCCCTGGGGAATATAGGGTTTTTATAAAAAGGGTGGTTGTATAGACTTCAAAGGGGATTCATTGGATTGGTAATTAGAATTTCTGGTGCCTTTTTAGAGTCAAAGTGATCAGAGGGCAGCAACCCCCCCCCCTTACACGTCGGGTTTTCCCGAAATACATCCAATAGGAATTTTAAGTCAGTCTTTTTATTCAAAATAGTCCGAAGATCATATAACAAGGCTTTTAGGGTTAATACGAACAACCAGAGCCTAGGGGTGAGGGTTGTAAGTTATGCCGCAGGGCATTTAAGGTTTCCATGGAAGTGATGGTTGTTTAACTTAAGAAGAGGCTCATTTGGCTGAAAGTTGGAAGTTCTAGTTTCTTTTAAAGTCAAAATTGATGGAGGGTATTTATCCCCCCCCCCCCGCCTCCCTGAAAACCTCTTTTTTCACCAAACGCATCTGACTGTAAATATGAGATAGCAATTTTGTTCAAAATAGTCTAAAGATAATGTAATAATGCCTCTAGGATTGACAAAACTCTTCAGCGTCATGGGGATAGGGTTGTAAGTTATGACAGGAGGGCATATAAGGTTTTTATGGAATGGGCGGTCGTATAAACTCCCAATGGGGCTCATTTGATTCGAAATTGGAAATTATAGTGGCTTTTTTTAAGAGCCAAAGTGATTTGAGAGCAACCAGCCCCCCGCCCCACACTCCAAACAAAATCTGGATATAAGATTCTTATATGCCCCCTGGGAGCATATAAGGTTCTTATAGAAAGAGTGGTCGTATATACTTTGGGCGGGACTCATTAGATTGGTAATCAGAAGTTCTAGCGCCCTTTTTAAGAGTCAAAGTGTAAGAGCGCAGCTACACCCCCCCCCCACATACACACGTCGTGTTTTCCCGAAATGCATCCAACAGAAATTTTGATACAGTTCTTTTATTCAAAATAGGCCAAAAATCATATAACAAGTCTTTTGGGGTTGATACAAACCACCAGAATCCTAGGGCGAGGGTTGTAAGTTACACCCCTAGGGTATTTAAGGAACTGATGAAAAGGATGGTTGCATAAACTTTAGAGGTGGCTCATTTGATGGAAATGGGAAGTTCTGGACCTTTCGAAGCCAAAAGTAAGGTCAACTAGCCTTCCCCCCCCCCCCAATTCCCCTCTTTTCAAACAGTTCGTGGTAACGAACTGTAAGTAAGGAGCGACCCGGCTCAATAGTAAACGAAAATCTAAAAAACGGATTTTGATACCAACATATATATTAAAAGAATTGGGTTTTTATGCTGATTTTGAATACATAAGTTTCATCAAATTTAGTCTTACTCATGAAAAGTTACGGGCCAGAGAAAATTTCCCTTATTTTGGAAAACAGGGGGAAACACCCCCTAAAACGTGTAGAATGTTAACGAAAATAACACCATCGAATTTAGCGTATCTGAGAACCGAAATGATGAAGTTTCAAGCTCCTATCTACAAAAATGTGGAACTTCGTTTTTTTTTTCCAGAAGACTGATCAAGGGTGCGTGTTTATTTGTTTTTTTTTGTTTTCCCTAGGGGTCATCGTATCAACAAAGTGGTCCTAGAATGTCGCAAGAGGGCTCATTCTAACAGAGAAGAAAAGTTCTAGAGCACTTTTAAGTGACCAAAAAAATTGGAGGGCACCTAGGCTCATTTTTTCCCAAAGTCAACGAATCAAAATTTTGAGAAAGGCATTTTGTTCAGCATAGTCGAAAAACATAATAACTATGTCTTTGGGGATGACTTACGCCTCCACAGTTTCCAGGGGAGGGGCTGCAAGTTACAAACTTTGACCAGTGTTTACATACAGTAATGGTTATTGGGAGGTGTACAGACGTTTTCAGGGGGATTTTTTGCTTTTGAGGGGGGTGTAAGGGGAGGGGTCTATGTGGGAGGATCTTTCCTTGGAGGAGCATGTCATGGGGGGAGAGAAATTCAATGAAGGGGGCACAGGATTTTCTAGCATTATTATAAAAAAAATGAAAAAATAAATATGAAAAGTTGTTTCAACTGGAAGTAAGGAGCAGTATTAAAACTTAAAACGAACAGAGATTATTGCGCATATGAGGGGTTCTTCTCCTCCTAAATACCTCGCTCTTTACGCTAAAGTATTTTTAGTAATTTCAACTATTTATTCTATGGCCTTTCTGATTCAGGGACCATTCATAAAGAATTGGGACAAAATATAAGATTTATTGTAAAGAGCGAGGTATTAACGAAGGGACAAACCCCCTCATTTAAATAATAAAAATGTACGAACATACATTAATTTAAAAACGTTCAGAAATTAAATTAAAAAAATCCAGTTTTTTTTTAACTGAAAGTAAGGAGCGACATTAAAATTTAAAACGAACAGAAATTACTCCGTGTATGAAAGGGGCTGTTCCCTTCTCAACGCCCCGCTCTTTACTCTAAAGTTTTTTACTGTTTAATAAAGTAGAATTGAGAGAAAGAGTCAAACTTTAGCGTAAATGCGTGGCGTTGAGAAGGAAACAGCCCCTTTCATACACGGATAATTTCTGTTCGTTTTAAATTTTAATAATGTCGCTCTTTACTTTCAGTTAAAAAAACTAGATTTTTTTTATTTAACCACAAAACGCATCTGATTGAAATTGTCCGAAAATGAAAATTGTTCAAAATAGTCCAAAGAACATGTAGCAATACTTGCAAAGTTAACATAACCTCCAAAGCCCCAGGGTGAGGGCTTTAAGTTATGCCTGGGGGCATATAAGGTTTTTGTAGAAGGGGTGGTCTTGTTAAATTCAGATGGGTCTCATTTGATTTTAAATTGCAAGTTATAGGGCCCTTTTTTGAGAGTCAAAGTAATTCGAGAGAAACTAACCCTTTCCATCCATGCCCATCATTTCCCAAAACCAATATCCAAACATAGTTTTGAGACATCAATTCATTTCAGCATTGTTGAAAGGTAAAGTAATTGTGCGTTTGGGGATGTCAAAACCTCCCCCCTCAAGGCCTCGGGGCAAGGGCTGTAAGTTAGGCAATTTGCTCATTGTTGACATATAGTATATGTTATTGAGAAAGGACAAGCATGTTTGACTTTTACTTTCCCAAAATACGAAGGGCATCATAGATGAGTCTTACAGGGAATGTTTAGGGGAGTGTTGAACGAAATCAAAACACGTTGTGTGTATATGGGTTGTCAAAAGGTTGTAAATCAGGAATGACTAACTATATTAATTTGTAATTTTCAGGAAATTATAAGGGAAATGAGCAATTGACCAAAAAGGCAATATTTGCAAGCTAGTGCTAGAACAACTACTGCTACTTCTACTGCTACCACAAGCACTTTTACTATTACCACTACTATCACTAAAACTACTATTTCTGTGGCGAGCACTGCTAAGGCTGAGGATATTGAAAAAAATATCTGAGGAAACGTTGAGGGGAATGTTGAACTAGATCAAAGCATAATATGTGTATACAGATTGCTAGTACGAGCGTGTCAGCAACATTTTTGGAACGGCTTATCATATCACGAGGAAAATTCAGGGGCATCATGATGGGGTGTTCAGTTGACCAAAAAGCAAAGAGTACCTGCTACTACTGCTATTAATATTGCTGCTACTAATAACAATACACTATGACTATTGCTACTGTTCCTACTCCTACCACTACTGCTATGATACTAGTACAATTAAGGTTATACGTATGAAGCAGAAAATTTGACAGAATATTGAGGAGGAATTTGAACTAAATCAAAACACTCTATGCACATACAGATTGTCAAAAGGGCATATCTCAAGAATTGGTTTGGGTATTAAGTTGGAACTTTCGGAGAATACTTAAAAGGGGAGATCAATTGACAAAAAAGGAATATATGCATGTCACTACTAATACTATTACGACTGCTTCTTTTACTAATGATATTACTGCTTACCAAGGCCAGAACATAATTTGCACTTTACGGAAAAAATTAAATGTTTTCGCAATATTATTAACATTTTAAGGAATAAATATAGCATATGTATATTAAACTGAAAATGCACATTATATTTTTTTTCAGTAAAGTGCAAATTATGTTCTGGCCTTGAAAAGGCATAGGGATTTTGAGCCCTACTCATGTTAGTTTCTGCTCATTTTGAGTTTGACTCGGTTATTTATTGTAATTTCTGTTCGTTTTCGGTTTCATTTATTTATCTATGCTGATTTGTGGTAGTTTTATGGTTGGTAGATTATTTGATTCTATTTTTGCTCATTTCAGTTTACCAGGGTTCTTTACTTTTCTTGGAAAAGTAAAAAGCTTTTTTTTAATTAGTAAATATACAGAAATAGCCTAGAGCTAGTCAATTACTATTCCGAGCTGTAAAAAAAAAAAAAAAAAAAAAAGAACGAAAAATTTTTGTACAAAATCGGTAACTTTTAAAACGTGTATGAGATTATTAAGTTCCATAAATACTTCCAGTACGGCAGTCATACTAAATTTAATGAATACTGTGAACTAGATACTGAATTTCAAAATAAGTTTTTGTCACTTGAATCTCAAAATTATTCGATACATT
Source organism: Artemia franciscana (assembly GCF_032884065.1). Classification (NCBI taxonomy): domain Eukaryota; kingdom Metazoa; phylum Arthropoda; class Branchiopoda; order Anostraca; family Artemiidae; genus Artemia; species Artemia franciscana. The sequence continues at coordinate 3,921,264 of NC_088864.1, forward strand.
CTCTGTTAATTGCTATGTTCCCGACAAAGATATATTAAGCTTTTCAAAGAAGTGAGGTAAATCATAATTGTTTGCCTTACACAAAAGAAAAGAAAGAAAAAAGGAGTGAAATTATTATTAAACTTTGCGTTTGCGTTTTTAGACGGCAATACAAACAAGTCCTTTCTGGCGCGATAAAAAGGTGCTAAAGCATTGTACTCGATCAAATTTAGTCGCAAGGACATTCACAAAAAAAAAAACAGTTTCTGAAGCGAAATGACAATTTTCTGTCACAGAAACAAAAATAAAAAAAATCAACTAAGAAAAGCTTAAAATGTACTTAAAAGCATTTGTCTCAATCATGCAAATAATCCGTCACAAAAAGTATTCAGAATATCCTTTTTTCGCCAGATGATGAAACATCTTGAAATAAAACAACCAGCAGATCTTTCTTTTAAATTTCCTACACTGTTAGCTTTTATGCTAAGTGTACGTGGCGCAATGTACTGCACAGCACCAGTAAATTAGAAGAGGATTTATTGATAAGCTTACCATTATTTGCCTTTCTTTTTAGTTCTTCGCCAGTTTTGGAGACAATAGCACTTCTATTTTGAAGTAGGTCACTTATCAGTTCAAACCTTTCAAATCCCAGAAGATCAAACAGCTGAAATTAAATGAATAAGTTAGTAAAAACACAACTAAAGTACTTGGGCTTTCTTAGTCAAGCATGGGCGACTATTCCTAAAAATATATAGCATGTCTTATGGTGTAGAAAAAGGGTATATACTTAGCCCGGTCGTATCCGGGATTTTTTTACGGGGGTGTTTTACAAAAGAATATAGTTGTTTTTTTGCTTTTTTTGGGGGGGGTACAAAAAAACTTTAAAAACGCGTCAAAAATTTATTTATATTCATTTTTGTTACGTTTTTAAAAGTCGGACAAACGTTTCGGGGGGTTCAAACCCCTACCCCCCCTGATTACGGCTTTGATACTAAAAGGATACGGAAAGGAGCAGCGAAAGAACAAGAAAAATGACTTGATTATTGACTGGAATCTGTTGAGCTAAAATTCAGGGGCTCACCTTTCAACTGGGGTTCCCACTATGCACACAAGGGGACGAGGTTTGAGTTATAGATAGACTTGTGACATATGGGGGGAGGGAGAGCACCAACTTACCCTAATACGTTCTTCAAATTGGTAAAAATAACTGAGATCCTAAAAATTTAGCACAAAGTTATACGAATTTTACCGCATTTTGAAAATTTTACAATGCTTTTAAATACAGACTTACTATTTAACCACGATTTTACTACAGTTTTATCGATCTTACCCAAAGATCAATCTCAGTCGATAAAACAGTCGGTAAAAATGATCAAATCATCGTTATAATAGATAATTTCCTGTCTACTCACAAGAATTTTGGCTAGTGATGATTCTGGTCACAAGTCCAAGCCTAGAAAAAATGGTCAAAGGCCTTTTCCAATTGAAGAGGAGGCAGCCTTTGCAAGAAGGTTTCTTATCGTCTTCCGGGATTTCACAAGTCTTAGTTACAAAAAGTGTGGAGTGGTAGAAAACCTCAATAAATGACAAATCAAACATATAACTTAAAAGTACAAAAATCTTTACTCGTATAGTTGAAATTAGGACATTAAAAAAATTGAAAAAAATAAAACAATAAAATTTTAAAAAAGTTTAGACTTGCTATTTTACCACGATTTGACTGCAATTTCGTCGATTCTACCCGATGATCAATCTCAGCCGATGAGATAGTCTGTAAAAACGATCAACTCGTCGGTAAAGCAGACAGATTCCTCCCCACTCACAAGCATTTTGGGTAGTGATGATTCTGGTCATAGGACCAAGCCTAGGGAAAATAGTTAAAGGTGTTTCCCAATTGAAGAGTAGGCAGCCTTTAATAGAAGGTTTCTTCTCGTCACAAAACTTCAAGGATTTCTCAAGTCTTAGTTAAAAAAAAGTGTAGGGCGGTGTAAAACCTCATTAAATGATAAATCAAACAAATGAGTTAAAAGTAGAAAAACCTTTACTCGTAAAGTTGAAACAGTAAGAATAATTGCGAATTCTGGTTCGGAATTGTTGAATCTGCGAATATCATTCGCAAGGCATTGCATGTGTCAATAACATACGGTTCAATGCTTGTCTTTTTAGCTAAAAGTAGTTTGGAGAAGAAGAAAACCTCATTATCAATGCTTGAAAGCGTTGTATGGAGACATAAGCCATTGAGAAAGGGGAACAATGTCAATATCTTAAAAAGCTGGTTTTCTTTTAAAAAAACATAGGATTTTCCAAACTTTTCATAGTTTCGGAGCATTTTTTTTTTTTAATGCGATAATCTCTCTTATATTTACAACTTAAAAACTATTATAGCAAAGAAAAATTAACATGACCCCACGACCTTCACTTTGAGCTCTTCCATCTTATAGTTTAAATTTCTATATAACTAGTTCCAACAGGGTACACCACGTACATTTTTCTAGTAAAATGTATCCATGAAGCCTCTAGGCTAATTGCATAAATAAGGGCCGCTATTCTTGGAATCAAATTTATCGTGCCTCCTAAAAGCCAGAGTTTTCGGAGTTTCTGATCGTTCTTACTAAATTGACTACCTTGAAATATTGATACGATGCAGTGTGGGGTTTCAGAGTTACCCGAGTAATATGGGGTATTCAAAGGGTAATAGATTGCCACCACCACCACCCACCCACCCCCAACCAATTTCCATTGTCCAATCGATTTCAGCACTCCAATTAGTTTTTGGCCCTTAAAACAGCGCTAGAACTTTTAATTTGTATTCATCGAATGAGCAATCCCCCAAGTTTCTACGACCATCAGTTCTACAAAATGATGTTTTAAGAAAGAAATACATGTGAAATATATCGCTCTTCACCACGTCAAGCCATTGCGTTAAATGTGGACGATCACTGTATAAAGTTATAGGAGGACGCACAAAGTTGTAGGCCGGTCAATTCTAGAATAGAAGCCTCAAAGTTGACAATTTATCCGCTTATTTATGCGGTACCATAACTATAACTGCGGTACCATAACTATATAACTACCATAACATACCATAACTGCGGTACTCAAGTAATTGCAGTAGCTCCATTTATGCTATTAAACACCATAGGCAAGAAGGAACCAGTTTCTTCTAATTATTGGCAAAGCTTTTTTAACCTCATCTGGAAATAATTAATAAATAAAAATAAAGAAACACCCTTTACTATACTACTGAGGACGCACTTTATCTTAATTTAAAATTTCAGGTCCCTCTTTTATGGGAAGACTGTTCGGGGAAAGAAGGCATGGTAACCTCCCACCCATCAATAACCAACTTGCCTATATTTTTACTCTTACACATAGCTTTACCAAAGAATTAAAAACAACATACTTCATTCTGCAGGGATTCATCACTTCTTTCTGAAGACAACATTGATACAACACTATCAGCTAAATCCTTGGTATCATCAGCAAAGCCATTTAATTTCTTTGACAACCAGTCTCTGCCATACTTGACTTCAGGAATTTGTTTCACTCCCCCGTCAAAAGCCATACTGAATTCCTTTTCATTAGTCAGGGTTCCACAGAAGTCTACAAGGCGGTTCTCAAGGACCAAATCTTCTTTCAGTTTAGGAGTATGAACTTTTATATTGGCTCCAAAGCTCCAATCTTGGACTTTGGCTCCACCTCCATCCTCGTTGGTCGTTTCCAATTTTTCCAGCATGGATGGAGGAAGATGTTCAGCGAGATAATTAACATCCTAAACGATAAATAAATTAAGGACTTTTTTTTAAAGAACACATGCCACCAAAGACCAAAGCTGATCGCGGAGCCATGGGGTTCAATAACGCTAGGTGAAAGGATACTAGACTCTCTAGGATACTACCGTCTAGGATACTACAGTCTAGTATCTCGGTATACTAGACTACTCTATGCTTTTCTTCAAAAAGTAAAAAATACAAAAGCGGATGTATAAGTTTTAATAGACTGAAAGTGAACTGAAAACAAATAGATAAATGATTCGCAGGTAGGTTTTCTGCAAGGAGATCCCCTTATCGTATGAATTTTAAAATTACATAAAACATTTTTCACAACATCATAATAATCCTTTTTTGCTTGTTTTGAAGAGTGTGCCTCATACCCATAAAAAACTCGTAAGTGCCTGCTCAATACTCATAAAATTATCTCGGATTAGCACATGTCCCTCAAAAGGAATAACTTCGGCTATATTTATTTATTTGGTTTCCGTTCACTCCACGCTATATACGATACATATGCCTCTTCATAACACCTTCATAACACCAGAATAATATTAATTATTCTGGAATAAGGGCCTAAAAGACAGCAAACCACAAGAAAGCACTTTAGATGCATATAGCTTCGGTCTTATAAAGTAAAACTAAAAAGAAAGAAGAAAAAATAATAAACAATTTTTATTTTGGATTTCTGATCAATTTTAGGATTTTGCTGGATATCTCTAGACGACGACGTCGATTTTTTTTTTTTTTTTTTTTTAGAGACATAATTGAGTGTCTTTTAATTGGTTGACTTTTAATCAGTAGGATCTTCTTTTAATTATTAAGTTATTAATTCCTTTTAATTAGCATGACCTTTTTATGTAGCCTGCAAGAGGGGAAACACTAGTCTGGATGATATCACAAAAAGGACCAAAACAGATGATTGATGACAGAGATCTTGGCAACATCGTTCGAATGTGGGCAGCCCAAGCCAGTGTGCCGTCTTCAGCTGATTTAACGCTGTAGCGTGTTTATAGCAATATTAGTTACAGCTAGAGGGGAAAATAATAAATAATTTCCATTAATCTTTCGGGTCATTTTTTTTTTTTTTTTTTTTTTTTTTTTGCTTAAAAAAAACGCAAATCAACAGAATTCACTCTTGAACTTTTCCCAGTATTTTTAAAAGCTATAAAAAAAACCAGTGTCACCGACTATGAGTTCGAGAAAATTAGGCTACATTTTGCTAATTCCGCATAAAAAACTGCATAATGAAATTATTTCCAGCTACTAAAATGTATTTTCGAAAAAATTTAAAAAACTTAGGAGTTTTTTAAAAACTCTTAATTAGGAGTTTATGTTTGTCTTTTACTTTAAAAGACACAGTACCGAATATAAATTCTCTTCATTCAAGCAAATATGACGCCCTAGCCCTCAGAAAGGAGGGGAGGAGTAACCGAGTTCTTATTTCACTAAATGTATTCTAGATTCTAAATCTTTGTGCTGAGCGTCGACTACTTATAGAAGTGAATTTGAGGAGAAACTAAAAATCGCACCTTCAAAGCGTTAGTGAAGAGTTGCCAAAGAAGCTCTTCGCTAATCTAATTCCACCTCCATACTCTCATTAATCGTCGACTTGGGAAAACACCCGGGTCAAAACATGCAGATGCTCTTGCAAAAGCCTTTACAAAAACTTCTACACTCGATGATGATGGAGCTAGCCCTCTTATCTCTCCGTCTCGTAAAGTCACAAACAATTGCGCAAATGTAAATAGTCGCAAGATCCTTAAAAAATTCATAAAATCAGATGCAACTAAGGCTGCAGGTCCCGACACAATTCCTCATACTATCCTCAAAAAATATGCCTCTGAATTAGAAGGCCTTTTTGTCTCTCCTTTTTTCTACTTCACCGCTTGATCTTTTCCTGACAACATTCCTTAATTATCCTCAAATGACACGCCACCGAGCTGGGTGGCACTCTTGCCAGTCTTTTTAGAAAACTACTTTGCTTCTTCATCTTTTCTGAAGCTTGGAGTTACTCATATTGTCCTGTTCTCAAGGGTCGGTGTAGACCCCATGCACAACGAAGTAGAAATCTTCCCCCGAACCAATGCATCCTTCTATTATTCAAATCTTACATTAGGCCTGTAATTGATTATGCTTATTCTATTTTTGCTGTTACCCCAAAGATCTGTAGAACTCCTCTCTGGTAAATCCAATTTGAACTGATCAGAGCAGCAATACCTGGCATACGCGTTAGAAATCCCCTCATATATTACAGAGTGATCTTGCTGTGGCGTCTTCTTCTGTACTTTAGAAGTAAACAAACCATTCTCCATGGGCAGAGCTACTAAGGCTCATATCTGGCATAGTTCAGTTCAGTTCAGTTTATTAACATCAAAATAAATGGACAACAATAACTCTCTACCCCTACAAGGCTCCACTGCCCATTACATAGGGGTTAAAACAAAAATAAATACCGAATATAGCTATGCTGCTGCCACACTTGCCATATTGCTGCTTGTCAGGATGAACTTAACAGGGTAGTTCCAGCCAAGATTACCTAACAGAGTTTAGCTGGACATACTGTCACATATGGGACAACCTCTCAGCAGAGGTTATCCCGAAATAACCGTCTTTTTCGCATTTTTTTTTAATAAACGCATAAAAAATATTAAAATGAAAAAAATTGCCAGATCTATTATTGTGAAAATTCGTCAGACAATGATTCCGTGAAACCTGATAAAAACAAACAGCAATAAAAAAACATAGAAATAAAATATAATTAGCGAATCAATGCAGGGATTTTCCTTATTAGCACACTTTAAGACTGGATTTTGTCTTTTTCAGGCCAAATATTTTTGTAAGATAAAACTTATTAACAAGCTATAATTAAAAAACAATGGTTTACCTTAAGTAGATTATGTGCAATAGATGATGTTAATAGACTAAAGGTCACTTTAAGCTTGGCCAGAAGACCAGGGCCAACATTTTTCTTTTTATAGAATTCAAAGAATAAAGTCGCAGCGGCTTCTTCAATTACATCTGGTGGCTGATCACTCCCTAGAGCTTCTTTCGCTACTGCTTTTATTTTCTGAAGCATAGATTCCAGTTTTCTATCTTTCTTAAATGACTCCGTCAAATCATCCCATGAAAGTCTGCTGTAATTAATAGAATTACCTCTAAAGATGGAATTAATGTGTATTTTACCGTAGTCTACTGGGAAAGTATCCTATTAGAACAAAATCATATAGTTTAAACTGTGAATCGTTTCTAGCATTTTCATCCACAAAGAAGTCAATAGGCTTGTAACGAAAAACATACCTGCAGCTGCTGCTGAGAAATTAGTTCGACTCTCTTTACAAACGTAGTTCTACCCTACCTAGTATAGAAACCATAAATAAAAGCTTAAAGACCTCAGATATTCTCTCTATGCGTACAAATACAACATACCTCTAATAGTTCCACTAACTACCGCATATGGTAGCAACATAAAGGTTGGATAGCCCAGATCAAATATAAAAAAAATTACTTAAAGTTTTTGGAGGTTGAATGAACAAAGAGCAAGCCTTCAATAAAGTGAGAAGGAGAATGAGTGTCCACCTGTGCTATTGCACGTCAAGTATATATATGGAAAGACTATGCTGATGGAGAGGGCTAAGGACTCACCAAAACAAACAAATAGCCAATTCTAAAATATAGAAAGGAATCACATGAAGTTTCAAATTTGGGCAAGGGTGGTCCTCTATTATTCTTCTTCCGCTGCGTGATACCTTGTTGTAAATGCATTCAAAATCCATTTACCCATGAACACGTTGAGTAAGTTCAAATTCTTTTCAAGTCCAATTTATTTTACCGCTCTTGAATTTGTTTGCATAAAAAAAAAATTAAATGTTGGAATATTATTTGCCAGTGAATTTGCAAAATCCTTGTAATAAATTTTTTTTATGGCTAGGTATGTGAAAAAATAGTTTCCAGATTAACCAACACAAATCAGAATACTTTATGATACTCTTTAAGACAATAATGTTAGGACATAAATGAAAATGATGATAGAGGAAAAAAACACGATTAAAAGTAATAGTAAATAAATACAGCAGGCCAGTATGAGCATTACATTTACTCCAGTTTTCAATTGATGGGCCTCTGGTAAATCTTCAACTATTAATTTCGATAGTCCCAAACTATTTATCTGCAAATTTTCCATTACCATTATAGGTAAACAAACAGATTTAATTTATTTTCCAAAACAGTTGATACATTTCTTAGTATGTTTTACATTACTTTATTTTATATTCTACATTTTAATCAAATTTAGATCTTTCTGCAATGAATATGTTTCCTTACCACACTCTGTCATTTTATTTCCGATTGGGCAATTTTAGTATGAATCACGTGGGCCAAATTAGGAAAACACAAAATGTAGGCCAAATGTATGAGAGAAAAAATTCACACATTTCTTTCCATACAAATCCCTCCCATTCTCTGTGTACATACTTAACTTGTCTTTTTTGTCATCTTATTAAAGTCTTTTGAATTGTTGAAGTTCATCTCCATTTTTGAAGATAACTTCTCTTCTTGTTGTTGTCCTACTAAGGAACGCTTTCAGAGGCAAGGTAAAATTAAATCCAGTACGGTACCCTTTCTCATTTTCTTTGGGGATAGTCATCTTAGTCCTTATTTTTTCAGCCGAATATTTATAAATCAAATTACTAGCAAAAAAAATCCACAAGGTGGGAGGTTGGGATCTTAAGAGAAAAAAGTATTTTTGCCAAAAAAGCATCGTATTTTTCAAAATGTTGCATATTTGTATTTTTTTTTTTTTATAGAGGGATGAAGCTCTGAAACTTTTTCTTGTGGGCTTGCCATAAATAATCATTTGTACATGATTTTATTTTTTTAATAGGGTCTAATTACTTCATTAATTATTAATTGATAAATGATTTTTAATTCGTACAAGTTTTATTTTCTCATATGTCTGAATTCGTGTGAACATTCGATTCAAAACTATTAATTATTCATTTCTTGTATTACACACAAGAATCCCTTGAATCCCTAGAACAGTTGAGCATAAAAAGCCTATCAGGGAGTAATTGGAATGTCCCAGATTAAGATAAAATAAGAAAATAAAAGATGACTTAGAATCTTTGGAAATTTCATGGTAGGTGGTCAAAGCAGAAGGTCTAATTGAAGTGGAGGGATGAGTGTTCACCAGGATGTGGCTCCTCAAGGCTTAAAGCTGGAATGATTGATAGCCGTAGCTATATTATTAGTATTTATTCAGTTACAAAGAAAATATTATGAAAATTCTAACCTAAGGGGATACAACTTGTGACAACACTGCACCTCTGAACAATTATTTTTTTAATCCCTAAAAAAATCATGGTTACTTACCTACAGGTTTTTTTTCTAAGATATTTTCTTAGCTGGTTTATATCAAAATTATCTGGTCCATCTTGAGATACTTGAGAAAATGCCCTTAAGGACCCAGTTAATCTCGGCTGCAGCATATCTCTTTGTGACCTAAAAACAAAGAAGGTTATGTGCTGAGTCAATAAATTCAATTTTCTCTCTTTCAATGGAAGTTTTCACGTATTAAATAAACAACACCAGTTTTTTCAACTGAAAGCGCGAAGCAAACTCAAAACTTAAAACGAAAACAAATGATTACCTAGGGCGTTGTCCCCTCCTTAATACCTCACTCTTTACGCTAAAGTTTTACTTTTTGGCCTAATTCTTTAAGAACGACTCCTGAAACACAAGAACCGTTTAATTAGAATAATAAGCTTTTCCAGAATTTCTAAAGACTTAGGGCGTAAAGAGCGATGTATTGAGAAGGGGGCAACCCCAGTCATGTACGTAATAATGTCTGTTGGTTTCAGGTTTTGTACATTGCTTCTTGTTTTCATTTGAAAAAACTTGTTTTGTTTTTATTTATTTAATTTCTGATCATTTTTAAATAATACACGGAAATCTGGCTCCCTCTTCATGAAGAATCTCTTCTCCCACGGAAAATCCCTCCATGGAAAGTTCTTCCCAAGTAAAATACATCCCCCTCCCCTTCACACCAGGAAAATTCCCACAAAAAAACTCCACTCTAGCTAAAAATTCCCCACGGAAAATTCCTTGCAGACGATTCCAGCTCAAAATTTTTCTTAGCACACTTATATTTGAAAAAGATTTTAATACATAGTTGTTTTTGCAATCACTCGGGAAATCCCCCTCCGTGGAAACTTTTTCCCGCAAATACCTCACTCCCCCCACCCCCTAGTTGAAAGTTGCTCCCGTAGAAAATTCCTTTCGGAGAATTTATCCAGTGGAAAACTCCCCGTGGAGAATTTCTCCCATGGAAAATCCCCCCCTAAGGAAATATACGTTAGACAATTTTAACCCGGTCAAAATTTCCCCCGGAAAATTTCCCTTAACATATCCACATGCTACCATATCCACAACTGAGTCGGCAAATAGAAAATAAGACAAATAAAAAGAATTTCGTACGGGAGTTCTGGCAAATTCTCCCAGTGTAAAATTTCCCTTAGAAAGTTCACAAATCCCCCCCACCCCCGCAAACTTCCCTCCCCGCGCAAAAAATTATCTTCGTAGAAAGTCCCTCCAGCAGAAAATTTACCCCCCTCCACTTGAAAGCTGTCTGTATACTTTCCAATTACAAATTCTATACCAAACAATGGGCAAACTTCACAACTTACAGACCTTTCCTCAGGGGTTATGTGGGGTCATGCTATCCCCAAAGGCATATTTACTGGACATTTCAAAATCGTTGAACAAAATGGCTATCTAAAAATTTTGATCGGATCAATTTAAGGAAAAAGGGGGTGGGAGGGGGCTAGTTGCCCTCTAGTCTTTTCGGTCACTTAAAAAGGGCACTAGAACTTTTTGATTTCCGTTCGAATGAACCCTGATGCTGAATCTGATGGTGTGATTTTCATTAAGATTTCTTGACTTTTAGAGGGTGTCCTCCAAACGCCTTTCTGAAAATCAGTCAAATTTTCTCAGGCTCGTAGCTTTGGGTAACCCTAAACTTACTGAATCTTATATATTTGGAATCAGCATCGCAATCCGATTCTATTGATATATCTATTGATGTTAAAATTTCGTTTATTAGAGTTTCGGTTACTATTGAGTCGCGTTTCTCCTTATTTACAGTTTGTTACCATGAACTGTTTGATAGACAGATATACACATATCTTAGAAAATCGTCCTTGGAAAAAAATGTCATTATTCCCTCCCTTCCCCTCTCTTTTGCAACTATGCTGCTTTGATACAATAAGGTTAAAGAAGTAAGTAAATGATTTATTTTGAACCGTCTAAAATTACCAAAGAGTTGAATTTCAAGCTCAATGCAAACTGTTTCTTCTTTCTTTTCAAACAGTTCGTGGTAACGAACTGTAGTAAGGAGCGACCCGGCTCAATAGTAACCAAAACTCTAAAATCTGGAATTTTGATACCAATAGCTACATCAAAAGAATCGCATTTTAATGCTGATTTTAAATATATAAGTTTCATCAAGTTTGGTCTTACCTCTAAATTTGCGTTATTTTACAAATTGGGGGAAATATCCCCTAAAAGTCATAGAATCTTAACGAAAATCACACCATCAGATTCAGCGTATCAGAGAACCTTACTGAAGAAGTTTCAAGCTCCTATCTACAAAAATGTGGAATTTTGTATTTTTTGCCAGAAGGCAGATCACGAATGCGTGTTTATTTGTTGTTTTTTTCCCAGGGGTGATCGTATCGACCCAGTTGTCCTAGAATGTTGCGAGAGGGCTCATCCTAACGGAAATGAAAAGTTCTAGTGCCCTTTTTAAGTGACCAAAAATTGGAGGGCACCTAGGCCCCCTCCCACGCTAATTATTTTCCCAAAGTCAACGGATCGAAATTCTGAGATAGCCATTTTATTCAGCGTAGTCAAAAAACCTTATAATTATGTCTTTGGGGACGACTTACTCTCCCACAGTCCCCGTGGGAGGGGCTACAAGTTACAAACTTTGACTTGTGCTTACGTATAGTAATGGTTATTGGGAAGTGTACAGGCATTTTCAGGAGGATTTTTTGGTTGGAGGCAGGGGTTGAGAAGAGGGAGATATGCTGGGGGAACTTTCCATCGAGGAATTTGTCATGGGGGAAGAAAATTTCCATGAAGGGAGCGCAAGATTTACTAGCATTTCTTTAAAAAAAAAACAATAAAAAAATAAATATGAAAAAGTTTTTTTTCAGCTGGAAGTAAAAAGCAGCATTAAAACTTAAAACGAACAAAAATTATTACCCATATGAGGGGCTCACTTCCTCCTAACACCTCGCTCTTTACGCTAAAGTATTTTTAGTAATTTCAACTATTTATTTTGCGGCTTTTGTGATTCAGGGGTCATTCTTAATGAATTGGGACAAAATTTAAGTTTTAGTGTAAAGAGCGAGGTACTGACGAGGGGGCGAACCCCCTCATATATGTAATACATATACATATATGTATTTACATATATGTAAAAACATGAGAATACAAAAGTCCTTTACGTAAGCTAATTTTTAAGTTACGTATATCTTTTACTAATAAAAAGATTCGTAAAAAAAAAAAAGCTCTAGTTGCCTTTTTAATTAACCGAAAATCGGACGGCAACTAGGCTTCCTCCCCCGCTCTTTTTTTTTCTCAAAATCATTCGATCAAAATTAAGAGAAAGCCATTTAGCCAAAAAAAAAAATATGCCAATTTCGTTTTAATTATACCTCTGCGGAGAGCCAAAATCAAAATATGCATTGATTCAAAAACGTTCAGAAATTAAATATAAAAAACAAGTTTTTTTGAATGAAAGTAAGGAGCGACATTAAAACTTAAAACGAACAGAAATTACTTCGTATATGAAAGGGGCTGCTTCCTCATCAACGCCCCGCTCTTTACGCTAAAGTTTTTTACTGTTTTAAAAAGAAGAATTGAGGGAAAGAGTCAAACTATAGCGTAAAGAGCGGGGCGATGAGGAAGCAGCCCCTTTCATATACGAAGTAATTTCTGTTCGTTTTAAGTTTTAATGTCGCTCCTTACTTTCATTCAAAAACACTTATTTTTTTTATTTAATTCACATCAAGAAACCGATTTGGTTTTGGTTCTTGCGTGTAAAATTACATTATATATATATATATATATATATATATATATATATATATATATATATATATATATATATATATATATGTGTGTGTTACCGTGACTGTTTGAAATCTAGTTAATGTCCACATTCAACGGTGTATATATATATATATATATATATATATATATATATATATATATATATATATATATATATATATATATATATATATATATATATATATATATATATATTCACAGGTGAATGTCCGAAATACCTTTTTTTCTACTCGGATTCTGTCAGCATTGCCAGTCAACTTTTTCAATTTAATGCAACGTTTAATGATTTACCATTATAGCTTGCATAAGACTAAAAAAACTGACTCTCAAAGCTAATTGAATCCATGCAGAGAAAAAAGAATTTCGGAAATTCACCATTCACAAGTGAATGCCGACATTAACCGAACTTCGGAAATTCACGGTAACACAAACAGACACACAAGAAAACAACGTGGGCTTTACTGAAAAAACAAAAAAAAACAATAAATTACCTTGACCTTAAATACTAACATTTGTTCCTTAAGGTTTTTATCATTTTTTTTGTTTATGAAAGTAAAAACATTTTAAACGTATTTTGTTTTCAGTAAAGCGCAAATTGTGTTCTGACGTTGAAAAGGTATGGGGTAATCAACCCTACTCATGATAATTTCTGTTCGTTTTGAGTTTCATTTATTTATTGATAGTGATTTGTGGTAGTTTTAAACTTGGAAGATTGTTTGAATTAATTTTACTCATTCTTGGCTTAATGTAGCTCTTTACTATTTTTTGAAAAACTTGTCTTGTGGAAAAAGTGTTTTAAATTAATTTCGGTTCGTTTTTTATTGACATAGTCTTTTTCAGGGAAAAAATAATATTGTATATCTTTCCAGTTTTATTCTATAATAATTCATAGTATGGGTTTCCATTTGTATGTTGGAGAAACTTTTTCAACAATTTTTAATCCTGACACGAAGAGTATAATTTTTAATATACTTTTATACCTTCTGAAGTTGACCTGAAAAAATAAAACAGTATTATTCCCAAAAGAATCTACCTATGCTCTTTGACAACCTGGATACACCTACACTTTTTTTATTTATTTAAATTGTAAAAAGCAGAATTAGTAGTAGTAGTATCCCCAAAAGTCTCAAGTTAATACCCCCAGTCGTTCTCTATACATTGCTGAGGTGTCTTATTGACAACGTTAAATAAATTGCCTTTTGATTTATGATAAAGCAACATTTGGTTATAAAGCATAATGGGCCAATTGCATAATTGTGGAGGGTTGATATGCCTAGTATACCAAAAGAAATAGCTCCTGGACCGTTCTACCATATTGAACAAAATGACCGTCTAAAAATTTTGACTGGATGCATTTGGAAAATGAATGAGCTTGAGAGAAGGGCTGCTTGCCCTCCAATCTCTTGTTAATCTTAAAAAGGGCACCAGACACTCGCACTGAAACTGGAGTGCAAGGGGGAGAGCTTCCCCCTTCATGTATCTAGTAAAAACGTTTTAAACATGGTGAAAAAATTTTAAATGTATTTTGTTTTCAGCAAAGTGCAAATTGTATTATGGTCTTGAGAAGGTATAGGGGTTGTCAAAGACAAAGTTTCCAGAACTTTCAACTACACTGAACAAAATGGCTATCTCCAAATTTCGATTAGATGTATTTTGAGAATTGATGGCTTGCTGCCCTCCAGTCCCTTTGATTAATAAAAAGGGCACTCATCCTTTTAATTTCCAATCGAATAAACCTTTTTCGAAGTAAAAGGCATTGGTCTTCTCAATTTCCAATCGAATTAGCTGGTTTTGAAGTTTCTACGACAAAAAATGGCCATCTCAAAATTTGTATCAGATACATTTCGCGAAAACCCGAGGTGTGGGGGAGGGTATCCACCCTCCAATCACTCTGAATCTCAACAAGGGAGAATTTCTGATTACCAATCCAATGAGCCCCCTTCAAAGTTTACACGATCACCCTTTCTATATGTACCTTATATGCCCCCAGTAAACAACTTAAAAATATTTCCCTGAGGGCTGTGGGAGGGAGGGTATCTCAAAATTTCTATCAGATGCGTTTCGGAAAATACGAGGTGTGGGGGCATTCACCCTCCGATCACTATGAGTCTTAAAAAATGCACTAAAACTTCTGATTAACAATCCGATGAGCCCCCTCCGAAAAATATTTGGGGAAGCGGTGGGCGTGGGAGAGGGGGTTATTTGCCCTCCAATCACTTTCAAATATTAAAAAGAGCACTAGCTCTTTCAATTTCCAATCGAACGAGCTTTTTTCGAAGTTTCTATGACAGCAAGTGGCCATCTCAAAATTTCTTTTAGACACATTTGGGAAAAATACGAGGTGTAGGGGGCGAAAGGTATCCACCCTCTGATCAATCACAATCTTAAAAAGGACACTAGAACATCTGATTTCCCATCAAATGACCCCATGCTGGAGTTTTTACGATTTCCTTTTCTATATATACCTTATATGCTCCCAGGGCATAATTTACAATCCTTGCCCTGAGGGCTTTGGAGGGGGGGGGGGGTCGTCATTCTAAAAGACTTAGTTTTCAGATCTTTTAACTACGTTGAACAAAATGGCCACCTTAAAATTTTGATTGGATGTGTTTGGGGAAATGGTGGGCGTGGGAGAGCGGTTAGTTGCCCTCCAATCACTTGACAATTATAAAGGGCACTAGCCTTTTCAACATCCAATCGAATGAGTTCTTTTTGAAGTTTCCAAGATAACAAAAGGCCCTCTCAAAATTTCTATCTGATGCATCAAACAGTTTGTGGTAACAAAGTATAGTAAGGAGCGACCCGGCTCAAAAGTAACCAAAACTCTAAAAAATGGAATTTTGGTACCAATAGTTACATCAAAAGAATGGCATTTTAATGCTGATCTTAAATATAAAAGTTTCATCAAATTTAGTATTACCCATCAAAAGTTACGAGCCTGAGAAAATTTGCCTTATTTCAGAAAATAGGGGAAAACACCCCCTAAAAGTCATACAATCTTAACGGAAATCACACCATCAGATTACACGTATCAGAAAACCCACATGTAAGAGTTTCAAGCTCCTATCTACAAAAATATGGAATTTCGCATTTTCTGCCAGAAGACAGATCACGGATGCATGTTTGTTTGTTTTTATTGTTGTTTTTTCCCCAGGGGTGATCGTATCAACTCAGTGGTCCTAGAATGTCGCAAGAGGGCTCATTCTAACGAAAATTAAAGGTTCTAGTGCCCTTTTTAAGTGACCAAAAAATTGGAGGGCACCTAGGCCCCATCCCACGCTCATTTTTTCCCCATAGTCACCGGATCAAAATACTGAGATAGCCATTTTATTCGCCATAGTCGAAAAACCTAATAACTATGTCTTTGGGGACGACTTACTCCCCCACAGTCCCCGTGGTAGGGGATGCAAGTTACAAACTTTGACCAGTGTTTGCATATAATAATGGTTATTGGGAAGTGTACAGACGTTTTCAGCGGGGTATTTTTGGTTTGGGGGGGAGAAGTTGAGGGGGGTTACGTGGGAGGATCTTTCCATGAAGGAATTTGTCATGGGGGAAGAGGGATTCTCTAGCATTTTTTAATGCATTATTTAAATGCAGGATTTTCTAGCATTATTTAAAAAAAAAACAATGAAAAAATAAATATGAAAAGTTTTTTCAACTGAAAGAAAGGAGCAGCATTAAAACTTAAAACGAAAAGAAGTTATTGCGCATATGAGGGGTTCACCTCCTCGTTATACCTCGCTCTTTACGCTAAAGTATTTTTAGTAATTTCAACTGTTTATTCTATGGCCTTTGTGATTCAGGGGTCATTCTTAAGGAATTGGGAGAAAAATTTAAGCTTTAATATAAAGAACGAGGTATTGCCGAGGGGGTGAACCCCCTCATATACCTAATAAAAACATATGAATATAGAAGTTCGTTACGTAAGTTAATTCGTAAGCAACGTATATTTTTTACTAACGAAAACGTTCGTAAAAAATTAAAAGTTCTAGTTGCCTTTTTAAGTAATCAGAAAATTCCCCGCTCCTTATCTCCCGCTCCTTATCTTCTCAAAATCTTCGAATTAAAACTATGAGAAAGCCATTTAGCCAAAAAAAATTATTGTGCAAATTTCGTTTTAATTATTTATGTGCGCGAGAGCCAAAATCAAAGCCTGCATTAATTCAAAACGTTCAGAAATGAAATAAAACAAGAGCTAAGAGCTCAAAAGGCACTTGTGATGAGGTCAGAAGAGCCAAGAGCCGAGAACTCATATGGTATGAGCACTAGCAAAATTCTAAGAATCAATAGATCGCTTTAAAAGGACAATCAGAGGCTTATGCCGATCGGGATTTAAAATAAGAGCTCTGAGTCACGAGGTCCTTCAAAATATGAAAATTCATTAAGATCCGATCACCCACTCGCAAGTTAAAAATACCTCAATTTTTCTAATTTTTCCTCTCCCTTCAGCCCTCCAGATGTTCGAATCGGGGAAAACGAATTTATCAAGTTAATTTGTACAGCTCCCTGATACGCCTACCAATTTTCATCAGCCTAGCACGTCCAGAAGCACCAAACTCGCCAAAGCACTGAATCCCACCATTTAACTCCCCCAAAGAGAGCGGATCCAGTCCGGTTACGTCAGTCACGTATCTACGACATTTATAAGCATTTTCCAAGATTTCTGGTTTCCCCCTCCAGCTCCCCCCAATGTCAACAGATCTGGTCGAGATTTGAAATAAGAGCTCTGAGACATGAGTTCCTTCTAAATATCAAATTTCATTAAGATCCGGTCACCCGTTCTTAAGTTAAAAATACCTTAATTTTTCTAACTTTTCCTAATTAACACCTCAGCTCCCCCAAAGAGAACGCATCCGTACCAATTATGTCAATCTCGTATCTATAACTTGTGTTTATTCTTCCCATCAAGTTTCATCCCGATATCTCCACTCTAAGCGTTCCAAGATATCCGGTTTCTAAGATTTCTGTTTCCCCCCTCCAGCCCACCTCTGTCCCTAGATCCGATTCGAATTGAAAATGGAGCATCTGAGACATAAGATTCTTCTACATATCAAGTGTCACTGAGATCCTATCACCCATTCATAAGATACCTAGATTTCACGTTTTCCAAGAATTCCGGCTTCCCTCTCCAACTCCCTTCAATGTCACCGGATCTGGTCGGGATTTAAAATGAGAGTTTTAAAGCACAAGATCCTTCTAAATATCAAATTTCATTAAGATCTGATCACCCCTTCGTAAGTTAAAAATACCTCATTTTTTTCAATTTTTTCCGAATGACTCCCCCCGGAACTCCACCAAAGAGAGCGGATTCGGTCCGGTTATGTCAGTCACCTATCTTGGACTTGTGCTTATTCTTTCCACCAAGTTTCATCCTGATCTCTCCGCTTTAAGCGTTTGCCAAGATTTTCGGTCCACCCCCCCCCCCCTAATGACACTGGACCCGATCGGGATAAAAAATAAGAGATCTAAGTTTCGAAGGTCCTTCTAAATATGAAATTTCATTAAGATATGATCACTCTTTCGCAAGTTAAAAATTCCTCATTTTTTCTAATTTTTAGAATTAACCCCCCCCCCCTCAACTCCCCCAAAGAGAGCGGATCAGTTTCGCGTATTTCAATCCCGTATCTAGGGGATTGTGCTTATTTTTCTCACTGTTTCATCCCGATCCCTCCACTCTAAGCATTTTCCAAGAGTTTAGGTTCCACCCCCCCCCCAACATCCCCTTCACCGGATAATGTTAAAATTTAATATAAGAGCTCTGAGACATGATATCCTTCCAAAACATCAAATATCATTAAGATTTGATCCCTCCTTCGTAAGTTCAAGATTCCTCATTTTTCAAATTTTTCAGAACTAACCCTCCCCCCACTCCCCCAAAGAGCGGATCCGTCCCGGTTATGTCAATCACGCATCTATTACTTGAGCTTATTTTTCCCACCAAGTTTCATCCTGATCCCTCCACTCTAAGCGTTTTCCAAGACTTTAGGTTCCCCCCCAATTCCCCCCAATGTCACCGGATTCGGTCGGAATTAGAAATAAGAGTTCTGAGACACGATATACTTCCAAACTTCAAATTTCATTAAGATCCGATCACTCCTTCGTAAGTTAAAAATATCTCATTTTTTCTATTTTTTCCGAATTAACCAGCCCCCCACTCCCCCCCCAGATGGTCAAATCGGGAAACGACTATTTCTAATTCAATCTGGTCCGGTCCCTGATACGCCTGACAAGTTTCATCGTCCTAGCAAAACCGGGACAGACAGACAGACAGACAGACAGACCGACAGAATTTGCGATCGCTATATGTCACTTGGTTGATACCAAGTGCCATAAAAACAGTTTTTTTTTTAACTGAAAGTAAGGAGCGACATTAAAACTTAAAACGAACAGAAATTACTCCGTATATGAAAGGGGCTTTTCATCCTCAACGCCCCGCTCTTTACGCTAAAGTTTTTTACTGTTTTAAAAAGTAGAGTTGAGAGAAAGATTCACACTTTAGCGTAAAGAGCGGGGCGTTGAGCAGGAAAAACCCCTTTCATATGCGAAGTAATTTCTGTTCGTTTTAAGTTTTAATGTCGCTCCTTACTTTCATTTAAATAAACTTGTTTTTTATATTTAATTTTGAGAAAGTACGAGGTGTGTGTGTGTTTGAGGGGGGGGTATCCACCCTCCGATCACTCTGAATCTCAAAAAAGGCACTAAAATGTTTGATTATCAATCCAATGAGCCCCTTCCGAAGTTTATATGATAACCCTTTCTATTAATACCTTATAAGCCCCAAGGGCAAACTTACAACCCTTGCCTTGCCCTGAGGGCTCTGGGGGGGTGTCATCCTCAAAGACAAATTTTCCAAACCTTTCAGTTACGTTCAACAAAATTTATATCTCAAAATGTTGATGGTATGTGTCTGGAGAAACGGTGGGTGTTGGAGGGGGTTTAGTTGCCCTCCAATCTCTTTTGACTATTAAAACGGGCACTAGCCCTTTCAATTTCCAATCGAATGAGCTCTTTTTGAGATTTTTAGGATAAAAAATGGCCATATCAAAATTTCTATAAGATACATTTCGCGAAAATACAAGTTGTGTGTGGGGGGGAGGTATCTGCCCTCCCATCACTCTGGATCTTAAAAAGGGCACTAGAACTTCTGATTACCAATCCAATCAGCCAATTTCGAAGTTTATACGATCACCCTGCTATATATACCTTATATGCCCCAGGGCTTAGCTTACAACCCTTGCCCTGGCTGTGGAGGGTTGTCATCCTCAAATGCATAATTCTTGGACCTTTCAACTACTTGAACAAAATGGCTATCTCAAAATTTTGATCGGATGTATTTGGAGAAATGGTGGGCGTTTGAGGGAGGTTAGTTGCCCTCCGATCACTTTAGACTTTAAAAAAGGGCACTGGCGCCTTCAATTTCTAATCTAATGGGCCATTTTCGAAGTTTCTAAGACAACTCCTTCGATACGATTAGCCCTGGTCTAAACAAAAATACCAATAAATAATACATTTTGCCCACATCGCTCTTTACTTAGGCAGCGTTATTCCGCTGCCTATGAAACCTTATATACTCCCAGGTGATAAATTACAACCCTTGCACTGAGGCTGGGGGGGTCATCCTCAAAGACAGAATTTCTAGACCTTTCAATTGCGTTGAACGAAATGGCTATCTCAAAATTTGATTGGACGTGTTTGGGGAAATGGTAGGCGTGGGAGGGGGATTAGTTGCCCTCCAATTACTTTCGAATATCATCAATTTTCAATCATATGAGCTGTTTTTGAAGTTTCTGCGACAACAATTGGCCATCTCAAAATTTCTGTCAGATGCATTTGGTGAAAATACGAGGTGTGGAGGGTATCTACCCTCCAATCACTCTGAATCTTAAAAAGGGCACTAGAATTTCTGATTAGTAATCAATAAGCCCCTGCAAAGTTGATACAATCACCCTTTCTATATAAACCTTATATGCACACAGGGCATAACTTACAGCCCTTGCCCTAAGGGCTGTAGGTGGATGTCATCCTCAAATACATAATTTCCGGACCTTTCAACTACGTTGAAAAAATGACAATCTCAAAATTTTAATTGGATGTGTTTCGGGAAATGGTGGGCATGGGACGGGGGTTAGTTGCCCTCCAATCACTTTTGACTATTAAAAAGGGAACTAGTCCTTCCTATTTCCAATCAAACGAGCCCTTTTCGAAGTTTCTACGACAACTCCTTCGATACAAAGTGCCCTGGTCTAAAACCAGAACCAAAAAAAAGGAAAAAAATAATTCAATGTGCCCACATTGCTCTTTACTTAGGCAGCGCTATTGCGCTCCCTATGATTATAATTAGTTCAGAAAAAGATCTTTCACTGACTACAAAAAATAAAAATAAGTTTTTTAATTCTATTAAAACTTTATGACCTTTTATGCACTAGTTACTTATTAAACAGCTACTCACAATATATATGGGAAGTCTTAGCAAATGGTTAAAATTTTAAGCAGAAATAAACTTGTTGCAGTTGTTAGCTCCAGAAATTTGAATGCTGTAATGTTTTTGGTATTTTCCATAGGTGGTATGCTTGCTGGTTTCTACCTTTGGCCTACTAAAGATTAAATTACAATATTTTTAGATACAGAAGTAAAGCATTTTCAAAATCTTTAATGCAAGTACTTTATAATTATTTGACAACACTGACTTACATTTTAAATAAACCAGTTTTATTAGTATCCTTTTTCTGATTTAAACAAGAAGAGACTACCAATATCCATTTTGGTGAAGAAATTATTGCTTATCCCTTAAGTTTGGTGTCTTGTACATCCCTTTTAGGAAATTTTCCCTTAAATTCATGTATCATAACTCCTTCAGCGCCTTCAGGGATGGGACCAACCATCTATTTGACATGCAGATGCTAACCTACAATTACGTCTCCTTGATGTTGATAATTGTAACTGTAAACACGTAGTATTTTAACCCATCTTTCTACTCTAGTTGACTTGGGTTTCTACAATTACACAGCTAATTTTTCCATACCTAAAACTATATTCAAAGATCCAAGGGACCTAAGAACTAGTGAAATGAGGAGTGTATAGCTGCATAGGGCTACAACGCAAGCTTATTTTACCATACCTAAAACTAGATTCAAAAATTCGAAGGGGCCTAAGAACAAAGATTTGGTGGAATGAGGAGGGTATGGCTTCATATAGGACTAAAACTAAAGCTCGCAAATAGTTTCAAAAGAATCTATCACCTTCAACAGCAATTCTCTTTAAACAGACATGTGCCAAAGTTCATCCTGTATGCAAGAAGGTTAAAAGGTATACTTTCAGTTCAAGTCTTAACTTTGGAACCCCACTTTCAAAGATTCACAGTTTATCAGCCAACTCAATAGTGGAAATATGTACAAATGTACAGAAGAGCCACCAGGCTCTCACTCCACATCCCCACCATTTGTATTCTGCCTCAATCTTCTTTGCATAAAAGTGCCCTCATGAAACCTTTCTCCAAGATAAATTTAATACAGTACTTAAGTCACTCAATATTTAGTCTTCCCCAGAAAAACCCATAATCTCCAGATTCTTGGAAGATTCCCCTTGTGTTTCCTTTCCTGAAGCCCTCTAGGCCATCCAGGTGCCCTAAGTCTCAAGACCCATTTCAGTCCTAACTACCCTCAGTAAATTCCTTGAAAAGCTTGTCCTGTCCAGGATTGAACGGGTTACTGAAATCAATAATATCCTTCAAAACGAGCAAACAGGCTGCTAAATAGTTCATAGCTCAACAGATAACATTATATGCCAGGAAAATGTTAGTACCTATCTTAAAAGTGGACATTTCACAGCCGCTGTCTTGTTTGATTGGTTAGATGCTTATGGCACTGTACTCCATGATAAACTGCTGGAAATTGTAATTAATCTAGATGTCCCCTACTCTTTTGCTAGTTTTATGAAGTCCTTTCTAGCTACAAGATCTATCAATCATTTTACTAACACTAAAAAAAAAAACTATCACAAACGTAAAGGGGTTACTAAGCCCAAGAAGCTTGGCATGTAGTGGGCAAAGAGGCTTCTATGTTCTAATAAATGAGACAAAGGGGAACTACTTCCATTACAAGGGGCTGTCCCCAAGGAGTTATTTTAAGCCCTCTTCTTTTCTACCTATATGCATCAGATTTCCAAGCATCTTATTCATTATTTGGCCTTCATGCTGATAATCTGATTATTTGAAAGCCTGAGAGGGATACTGACTTTCTTTAAAGACTTAGTTAAGATTTAGGTTCAGAGATTTGCTTTAGCTTTTAGTCTCCCAATCTCAATCAGGAAAACCAACGCCATCATATTTACTAATCAAGGAGGCACACTCGTGCATCTATAAAGAGGCGACACACGACAACGTTAAGCGATCTTCGGTTCCAGTGGTCGCAGACGGATGGGGAGGGATGCATTTCGTAGCCCGAGCTCCAACTAAGAAACCTGCAAAATTTCATCCCCCTCCAACTTTTTCTTCATGGGGAAAATCTGGCCGAAAGTTTCGACCTGTCAACCCAAGCCCCTTTTAACGTTGTCCGATCGGGCTAAAATTCACAAGTTAAGGTCCCCTAGGGCCCAGGAGCTTATCCGCGAAATTTCAGCTTGATCCGATAACTCCTTCCCTGTTTTCCAGAAACCACGCATAGCCACTTAAAATTCATTTACTTTTTTTTCCTAGACGCCTACAGGTCACATCCGACATCGGATCTGGGTGTACGAAGACTCATTCGATGCAGAATTCTCCGAGTAAGTGCCCATGAAAGTTTCGTAGGAAAATCTTAACCCCCCGAAAGTTTCGACCCTCCAACCCCCCCCCCACCCCTTTTAACGTTGTCCGATCGGGCTGAAATTCACAAGTTAAGGTCCCCTACGGCCCAGGAGCTTATCCGCGAAATTTCAGCTCGATCCGATAACTCCTTCCCTGTTTTCCAGAAACCACCCATTAGCTATTTAATTAACGGATTTCTCTCCATAAGAGCCTATGTTAATTTGAAATTTTTAAAAGCTATTGAGAAGTTATATTTACACATATGCAAGTTATTAGCTCAGTTGGTAGAGCGTGAGACTTTTAATTCTCGGGTCAAGGGTTCAAGTCCCTTACGGGCGGTTTTTTTTCACAACATCAAAAAAATTTTGATAACACCTGGACAGCTTATCATTTGAGAGATAATAGAATATTAGCTTCTTATGAGCAAAAGAAACATTTCGTTCATTCTATCTATTTTTTTTTCTATTTTATACAATGATTTAAAAGCGGGGGGGGGGGTTCCTCTCCTAATTCCTGTACGAGGAGTACAGGAATTATTAAATTACATCCACCATGGATTGTAGAAAAACGTACAGAATTAATATGAAAAAAAATTAAACCTGTACAAAAGAGTCTTTAAAAGCGGGGGGTTTGCCTCTCCTAATAGTCTTCTTATAGTCCTAATAGTCTAATAGTCCCATGTTAATTTTTGAAATTCTTAAAAGTTACGAATATCAACATTCAAGTACATCAAAATAATCAGCTCGGCACGGCGAGAATGACTGCAAGCATCATAAAAATCCAGCTCCATTCCAGAAACCATGGATTGTAGAAAAACGTACAGAAATAATATGAAAAAAACTTCGTTTTCTTAAAGAGTTAAAGAGGCTGCGTCCCAAAGTCGAACCTTAAAACGTACAGGAATTAGAAGAGGCAGTTGGGGGGCTGCCGCCCCCCAAACCCCCAGCTTTTAAAGACTCTTTTGTGCAGGTTTTTTGTTTTTTTGCTAACCCCCCGCTCTTGGCTTCGGAAAGGCCCTCTTTTAATTAACAAAAAATTGAAATGAATGAATAATGGAATAACTTCGAAAAATGTTAAACACAAGAGGACAGGAGAACCATTGCGCCGAAACTAGTAATTAGTAACAATGAAGTCCCCCCACAAAAAAAAAAACCTGTACAAAAGAGTCTCTCCACTCTTAGTGTTTTTCAAGATTTTTGCCCAACCTCCCTGGATCCCCCCAATGATACTGAATCCGGTTTGGATTTAACATAAGAGATCTGAGTTACGAGGTCCTTCTAAATATGAAATTTCATTAAGATCCGATCACTCCTTCGTAAGTTAAAAAATACTAGGACTTGTGCTTATTTTTCCCATCAAGTTTCATCCTGATCCTTCAACTCTAAGCATTTTCCAAGATCTTGGGTCCCCCCTTCAACTCCCCCCAATGTCACCAGATCCAGTCAGAATTTAAAATAAGAGCTCTTAGACGCAATATCCTTCTAAATACCTAAGATCCGATCACCCGTTCGTAAGTTAAAAGTACCTCAATTTTTCTAATTTTTCCGAATTACCTACAACTCCCCCAAAGAGATCGGATTCAGTCCGGTTATGTCAATCACGTAGCTACGACTTGTGCTTATTCTTCCCACCAAGTTTCATCCTGATCTCTCCACTCTAAGTGTTTTCCAAGATTTCCGGTCCCCCCAACTCCCCCCAATGACAGTGATTTCGGTCGAGATTTAACATAAAAGATCTGAGTTACGAGATCCTTCTAAATATGAAATTTCATTATGATCCGATCACTCCTTCGTAAGTTAAAAATACCTCATTTTTTCTAATTTTTCAGAGTTAACCCTACCCCCAACTCCCACAAAGAGAGCGATTCCGTTCCGGTTATGACAATTACATATCTAGGACTTGTGCTTATTTTTCTCACCAAGTTTCATCCTGATCCCTCTACTCTAAGCGTTTTCCAAGATTGTGGGTTCCCCCCTTCAACCCCCCCCCCCCATGTCACCAGATCCAGTCGGGATTTGAAATAAGAGCACTGAGATACGATATCCTTCTAAACATCAAAAATTCATTAAGATCTGATCACCCGTTCGTAAGTTAAAATGCCTCATTTTTTCCGAAATTAACCGCCCAACCCCCACTCCCCCCCAGATGATCGAATCGGGGAAACGACTATTTCTAATTTAATCTGGTCTGGTCCCTGATACGCCTGCCAAATTTCATCGTTCTAGCTTTATGTGGAAGTGCCTAAACTAGCGAAACCAGAGCCAACAGACAGACTTACAGACCGACAGAATTTGTGATTATGGCACTTGGTATTTACCAAGTGCCATAAAAAAATAGAATAGAAAAATTAAAAAAAAATTGAAACTTAACTATACGGCTGTCAAATCGACCCTTTTTCTTTTTATTGTCCTATTCAACTAAAAAAAATGAACAGGTTCAAAAAAATTTCATCACAAGAGAATCTTATCAAATAGTTTTTCATTAAAAACTGGAAGTAAAAAGTGACTCGGGCCAATATTCACCAAAACTGAAAACGGAATTCTCATGACAATCGCTATACCAGCAGTATTGGCTTTTTATACTGATTCTAAATATATAAAGTTCTTTCAATTTACTGTCAGCCACCCAAACCAAAATCTGAGAAAATTTGCCTGATTTTTGAAAAAAGAGGAAACACTACCAAAAAAGCAAGCGATCTTATTGAAAATCTTTTTATTAGACACTTCATATCAGAGAATCCTAACATAGAGGTTTCAAGCTCCAATCTTCAAAATGTGAGGTTTCCCATTTTTACAGAAAAAACATCGTCAATGCATGTTTATTTGTTTTGTTTTTTCCCAGGGAGAGGACTCATTGTAACGGAAATGAAAAGTTCTAGGGCCCGTTTTCAGTGACCGAAAAATATGGAGGGCCACTAGATCCCCTCCCACGTCATTTTTTTCCAAAGTTGTCCGAGAAAAATTTTGAAATAACTATTTTGTTCAGCATAGTTTAAAGGCCCAATAACTATAACTTTGAAGATAAAATGACCCCCTACACCCCATGGGGAAACAGCTTTTAAGTTGTGAAATTTGCCCATTGTTTATGTATATTATTAGATATTAGGAAGTAAGCATACATTTTTTGAATTGCAAGGGAAGGAGGAATTTTATGCTGGGAGGATTTTGCAAGGGGGAAATTTTCCGCAGAGAGATAAGTTTCCAGGGGATGAACTCTTCAGAGGAAATTTTGCACTAGGTGAATTTGCCAGAGTTCCTATACAAAATTTCTTTATCTGTCTTGCTTTCTCTTTACTTATTCAATTTTATGCATGGAGATGTTAAAGGTAATTGTTTGAAGGAAATTTTTGCCAGGATTGAATTGTCCAAAGGACATTTCTGTGGGTAGGGGGATTTTTCCATGGAAGTGGAGCCAGATATCCTGGCGCTATTTAAAAAAATAATCAGAAATTAAATTTAACAAAACACAATTTTTTTTCAGCTGAAGGGGAGCAACATTAAAACTTAAAACAAACAGAAATTATAACGTATATGAGGGGGTTTCCCCGTCCTCAACATATTACTCTTTACGCCAAAGTTTAAATTTTGTCCCAATTCTTTAAAAACAACTCTTGAAACACAAGAATCTTTTAATTAGAGCAATAAGTAATTTTATTTTAAGTGCCAAAAAACCATAGCATGAAGAGCAATGTGTTGAAGAAAGGGCAACACCCCTCATATACGTAATAATTTCTGTTCATTTTAAGATTTAATGTTGCTCTTCACTTTCAGTTGAAAAAAATTTTTTTTTTATTTATTTTATGAAGTTTAGGGACAAACATTTTTCTGAATACAATGGAAAAACCATATTAAATTAAAGTATATAAAAATTAAATAAGTAAGTAGTTACAAAAAAATACACAAAACAATAACCTACTTACAAGAACTAAGATATAAACTAATAGCAGACAGTTCTGTAGAGCAATGCTGAAGCATTGGATGGATACTTTTAACAATAGCCTATCAACAGTTTTGAACTTTTCTGATTATAGAGGAAATATTTCTGTTTATAGTGGCATATATCAGCTCATGGGTATTCTTGCAATGCAAGCAAAAGTTGACAGCATGTTTTTACCGAAATTGCCCCTTATTAAGTTGGTCTTCCTTTTTTTAATATATTTAAATGAACTTTCTTGTGTACTAATAACTGCACTAATTACTAATAAACAAATACATATTTGGGGTCAGCATAAATAGATGGTTCTTTGATTTAACGTTATCAATAGTTAGGCTCTTTTACTTTTGTTATTTATTTATTTTAGTTATTTATTTACACTTTTGTTATTCTTGGAGCCAACAATGGGGCAACACACATTTTTTCCATGGTTTTCTCCAATTATGCTCTCTCTTCTTTGACTTCCTTATAATTACTTTATAGTCCCAAATTTCCAGGGGGGTCATGCCCTCCCTCCTGCCAGCACCCATGAAAAACAGCTTTTTTTACAGCCCAGGGTTATACCTGACGCATTGGTTAAGACTCATTATAGGGTAGAAACCAGGTAGAGAAAATATACCATCAGGCTCTTTATTCAGTGCAATTTCCAAATATAATAGTTGCTATTATAGTAAAAAACCTCTTCCCCAACTGAGCCACATATAACCCCAGGCTACACGCAAAATTTTGCTGATTTTTTGTATCTACAATTATCTCTTCTTTATAACATCAATAAAAAAAAAAAAAAAAAATAGCCCATATAGACTACAGCTACATCTGAACTCATTAGGGGGGGGGGGGGGGTCTGGATTTAACTGTGACTTCAGCATTGAAAAGGGAGTCAAATGTTATTTTTTTCTTTTTATCTGATTTCTATCATATAGGAAACCTTTACCAGTCCTGTTTAGGGGGAGGAGTTTGGGGTGGATTTGTTAGGGTAACAATTGGTATATTTGGAATCTGCAAGAGTAGATGCATAAAGTGGTATGTTCACTTTTTAGTTAGCAACATCCACTAAGCATCAACAAATTTACCCTTAAATTTTAGTAGATTATATGTATTATACTCTCTTAAGTTATTTTTCTAAGCACTGATAGCTGATGTATTAGGCTGGCTCATAGATGAAACAAGGGTAAAATACAACATTGTTTAAGCATATAGAACACCAAGGTTCAACTGCTACTAAAACCTTACTAAAGAGTGAAATTTTCGATAAGGGACTTTTTATCATCTTGGAAAGTAACTGAGCTGGGTAAGTGAAACTTTTAAAGATGTCTCTACAGCCTAAAATGTGGCCTAGGCAGGCATTTGAAGATTCTACCTCCAGCATCTTCCCCCTCTCTCCATAAGACGCATGCCTTTGATGAACTTGGTCAAAACATATTTTATAAAAGCACAGCTTTTAGAAACAGATCCAAAGAACAAAGAAGGCTCAAGGCCAACTCATCTAGACTTGCAAAATTTTATAGAATTGGGAAAAATGTCTATTAAACATGAAAAAAAAATTATAATATGACTTAAAATTCAAATCCCCAACAAAGACTCTTTCTAAATATTATGGTTGTTAATAACAACCTTCCCTCTCCTTGAAAAAGAACTAGATTTAGCCCTGTTTTTTTTTTTGCTTGAACCATAGAGACTACATCTGGTCTCTGATTTTTTTTTCTCTAGTCTCTAATCTCTTCTGTTTAATTTTTTTCTCTGGTCTATAGTAGCATGCCCTTGTGACACAATGAGAACAGTTTGGTAAGTCTTCTGGTATGTAGATGAATACAGAAGAAAATACAAAAATTCAATTAACAAAAATTTTCTACATATTATAAGGCAAAAACTTTGTTTTTACATTATTTTCTTACATTTTTTGTAAACAGTCTAGGGCCATATCTGACCCTATTAGAAAGGGGATGAAAACTGTCAGAGTAGAAACCATTAATCTAGAAAGAGCAATGATTGAAGAATTAAATGGTACTACTCTTTTGTTATTGCTGTGTTTTGTTCAGAAAAGATGATTGACAAGAATATTATCTTGAATTCTAAGCCAAGAGTTATAGAAAAGCACACTCAAACCAAAATAGAGAAAAATATTTTTTCCAAGGTTAAGAAAGGTGGTTATATTTGGAGTAATTCTGTTACTTAGCTAGTTAGAACAAGAACACACCATATGATGTATCTTTTTAAGCTCTTCCCTAATATACTAATTACTTTTTTGCAAATTCAATTTTGAGCCCTTACAGAGACCCTTAAAATGACACCTTGCTTGTAAAATATTTTATTCATGAAAGTGTATTACTTCACCTTGTCTCTACCCCTTGATGGATAAATGTATAATCTACACAACTTTATACATAACCTATATAAAATTTATATATTTATACATTAACCTATATATTCAAATTTAAGCACTTTTTGACCTAATGCAACCTGACCTAACTGTAAATAATTTTGACACTGAGACAATGTAGTATTATTTTCTCAAAAACAACCAAGAAAACAGGAATAACCTAGTGTTATTTTGTCAAAACAACCAATTACTCATAATTTAACTGAAAATTTGTCATTTTTAAGAGCTCAAAAAGTGCTCAAAATTTGAATCTGCAATAGAAGCGATCACTATATTTGTAAAGAGCATAAAAAAGGGCATCAAGTGATATGTTCACTTTATTGGTAAGTCAATTACATGAACTGTGATACATTTACCTGGTTAGGTTACCTTAGGTTGGGTTAGGTCAAAAATTGCTTAAATTTGAATTTGTGATAGAAGCAATTATTATATTCATAAAAAGCATCAATTTGTATGTTCACTTTACTGGTAAGTCAGTTATATGAAATGTGATATAATTAAAATATCTAACTGCTTTGTGTATAAACATCCTAAATACAGCAAACCAGTGGGCTATTGAAAAACAGTTTAATTGTACACAAAAATGTAAAATATGGCAAAATTCTAGTTAATTGACTTCTTGCTATCTCAGAAACAGTTTAGGTTAGGAAAATGAAACTTTCAGGGATGAATCTACAGATTAAAGTATGTCCCAGGAAGGTATTTTGAAGCAACTACCTCCACTCCTTCTCCCTCTAGAGGGCCCTGACCTTTAAAAATATGTGTGCTATAAAAGTGAAACCTTGCAAAATAGATCTTCTGCTGAATTGAAGTACAACAAAATTGTTTTCAGCTTCATAACTTTGCTCAATTCCATTTTATAAGGTTTTAAAGATATGAAAATACATTGCCTGAATTTTGAAAAAAAAAACATTGATATGGCTCAGAATTCTACTCAAATAACAGGAATTGCATTTTCAGAACTAAAGGCAGAGAAAAAGTAACTAGTAACAGAAAATTAAGGTAAAATGTTGTTTTGTCAAAATTTTATTAGGTATCAACCTGTCATGTAGGCAAATTTCAGGGCCCTCTAGAAGGAGAAGGGGTGGAGGTGGGTACTTTAAAATACCTTCCTGGGACATACTTTAGCCTGTAGACCCATCCCTGAAAGTTTCATTTTCCTAACCTAAACTTTTCCGAGATAGCAAGAAGTCAATTAACTAGAATTTTACCATAAAATAGCAAATGAGTTGGGTACTGAATTGAGTTTATGTATATACAGGAAAGGAAATTAGAAAAGTAGGATTGTGGCTAATTAGAGACTTTGACTGTTACATAGACATAGACTATATTATGTGAATAATTACAAAATGTGACTAGTTGGCTAATTCAGGCAGAAGTGTATATATAGGTGAGATCTAATAGCTAACTGGTAGGCTAATCTAAGCACAAGAAAGTTTAGAAAAATTATTGATAACTGACAAGTTGGCTATTTTAAACTTAAGTTTATAATAATTGCCTAGATATGAATAGCCAATTAATTAGCTAATTTAATAGTGTATAGCCTATATAATTCTACAATTAGCAGAGTAGTTGGCTAATTCATGTTAATTCATGTAAAATTCTATATATAATGATTGGCTAGGGTTTTTCTCTATATATAAACTATAGTATTTAATATTAGTTGTATGGTATAGCCTATAACCCTAACCTTTCTAAAAAAAAAGCCTTTTCTAGCAAAAACAAAATTCTTCCTTTCTTAGGCTGTGAACTCTTTAAAACCCATTCATGGACAACCTGTTTTTCGATAAACAATAACTCAAAGATGTAAAATTTATAGAAACTTTCAACTCAGTTACCTTTTTTTATCAATGAGTCTTTTTTAGCCTTTTATCAGAAAGCAGGTTTCATAATATTTAAAAAAATATCTAAGAAGCGACTCCTGGATATTTTTAAATTCGAATGCAATGTAATTGAAGCCGTGTCTAGATCCGTAACTCGAAACGTAGGGCCCAGGTCCCACCCGGTATGGCATGGGAATATTATTTTGGGTCAAGTGCTTCTATCTGACTGGATAGTAAGGTAAATTTACATTCTACAGCATAATCTAGCAAGGATGAAATTAGAAATATCAAGTGATGTATTCATTTTCATACTAACTGGATTATTTTACCAACAAAAAATGTACCGATAGTAAGAAGTTAATGAAGAAAACAAATCTGCTGAAGTATTTAAGCCAAAAACACCTTTAACATAACATCAGTTTCGATGTCACATCATTTTTTTGGTATTTCGGGTTCTTCTAAAAATTTCTGTACATGTGTTATCAAAATAACCTTCTACTATTAAGACTAAGAAAAAATAAAATTATAATTACTAGATTAGCTACGAATGGTGAATTTTTCTCAATAGAGAGTTGTGTTGCGAGAGCAACACGTTGGTTTTGTCCTGTATTTTTTTTTCCTATGCCGCCGATGTCGGCTTATTCCTGGAAACTGGTAAGGGTCTAACCTGTGCGGTTTTTACGGAAAGTGTGGACCTCAGGCCAGATTGATGAATATGGCATTACATTTTGGAAAGCTCAACAGAACTCTTGCCTGGGGCCAAAAAGGATGGTTTTTGCTTGTCCACGAGCCAGAGCCTATGGTGTGCAAAGTGAAGTGGAGCTATGTAGCCTATGTCAGAGAGGAGTATCTGAAGTTGTGCAGCCAAGCTTTCGTTTCATCAAATCATGTTTCTGCTTTCGAGTGGAAAGCTCCGTTCTAGAAGGCAGGCACCACTTTTAAATTGAAGATGGACTAAAATCTATAAGTGTTAAATATATGCGGCAGTTACTCGGCCCCACAGACAATATATCTTTTTTGAGTGATAAATAGAAAATTTACAGAAGCAAAAAAGCGGCATTTTCCCACGGGTCAGAAAGTGCTGCAATGATTTTCGCTGGGTTTATCATTTCTTTTTTCGGACTTGGGATTGAGGTAGAGAAATGTTATCAGATTTAACTCTTAAACTTTAAAAGTTCTGTCATTGCTAAAGAAATTGGAGCTTATCCTTTGCTCCTTTCTAGGTGGTGACGTTAGAAAGTTGGCCTACGGCAAAAAAAAAATCAACTTTTGAACTAAGACAGATAGAATTTTTTTCAACGGCAATCGATTGCTCTTGATGAGTTGATCAAAATATGTCATCCATTTTTTATACAAAAATTCCTTTATGAGAAATAGAATGAGAAATTTCATGAGAAATTTCTTTTTTCGGACTTGGGATTGAGGTAGAGAAATGTTATCAGATTTAACTCTTAAACTTTAAAAGTTCTGTCATTGCTAAAGAAATTGGAGCTTATCCTTTGCTCCTTTCTAGGTGGTGACGTTAGAAAGTTGGCCTACGGCAAAAAAAAAAAATCAACTTTTGAACTAAGACAGATAGAATTTTTTTCAACGGCAATCGATTGCTCTTGATGAGTTGATCAAAATATGTCATCCATTTTTTATACAAAAATTCCTTCATGAGATATACTAGTTCGAAAGTTTCAAGGGGTTGACAACTTCAGTAGTGGCTATCATCCTTTCATTACAGAAAACCGAGTTGATTTTATTTCAAATTCAATTTAATTCAATTTATTTTCAGGATCTTTTCAAAAATTTCGACAAATCTATTTTCGAGTTAAAATTTTACTATTAAGACTAACAAAAATAGCAATAATCATTCCTAAACAGCCAGAATGGAATTTTTTTTTTTTACTGGACAGCTATGTTTCAAAGTTTGTTTTAAACCGTTGGTTTATTTAGTCTTTGGGGCCCCGTTAATGTTTCAAAGTGTAATCAAACATTTCGTGGTAACGAACTGTAGTAAGGAGCAATCCTGCTCAATAGTAACCGAAACTCTAAAAGACGGAATCAATCAAAAGTTACAAGTCTAAGAAAATTTGCCTTTTTTCAAAAAAAGGGGAAATGCCCTTCAAAAGTCATAAAATTTTAATGAAAATCACAAGATCAGATACAGCATATTAGAGAACCCTACTGCAGAAGTTTGAAGCTTCTATCTGCAAAATTGTGAATTTTGTATTTTTTTGCCTGAAGAAAGATCGCGGATGTGTGTTTATTTCTTTTTTTCTCTGGGGTGATAGTATCAATCCAGTAATCGTAGAATGTCGCAAGATGGCTCATTCTAAGGGTGCTTAAAGTTCTAGGGCCGTTATTGAGTGACAAAAAATTGTAGGGCAACTAAGCCCCCCTGTCACGCTCATTTTTTCCCAAAGTCACCGGATCAAAATTTTGAGCTGGCCATTGTGTTCAACATAGTCGATACATCTAATAGCTATGTCTTTGAAGACGATTTAATCCCTGTCCTTGGGGAAAGGGTTGCAAGTTATGAGCTTAGCCGATTGTTTCTATGCAGTGTTGGTTATTGGGAAGTATACTGACGTTTTCAGGAGGAATTTCTTCTGGTGGTAGTTGAACAAAAATTATTTCGTATATGAAAGGGGTTGTCCCTCCTCAACACCTCGCTTTTTACACTAAAGTTTTTTATTGTTTTAGAAAGTAGTGTTGTGAAAAAGAGTCAAACTTTAGCGTAAAGAGTGGAGCCGTGAGGAGGTAACAGCCCTTTCATATAGGAAATAATTTCTGTTCGTTTAGGTTTTAATGTTGCTCCTTACTTTTAGTTAAAAAGCATGTTTTTATTTAATTTCTGAACGTTTTTGAATTAATGCAGGTTTTGATTTAGGCTCACCGTAAATGAATAATTAAAAGAATTTGCAGATTAATTTTACTTTTTTGGCTAAATGGCTTTCTCAAAGTTTGATCGGACGATTTTGAGAAAAAAGGGGCGGGAGAGGTGGCCTAGTTGCCCTCCAGTTTTTTGTTACTTAAAAAGGTCACTATTACTTTAATTCTATTTACGAACGTTTTTATTAGTAATAATTATACGTAACTAACATATTAACTTACGTAACGAACTTCTATATTCGTATATTTTTATTACATATACAAGGGGGTTGGCTCCCTCGTCAATACCTCGCTTTTTATACTAAAGTTCGAATTTTGTTTCAATTATTTAAGAATGAAACCTGAATCACAAAGGCCGTTTAATTAGAATAAATAGCTCTTTTGAAATTACAAAAATACTTTCAAACAGTTCGTGGTAGCGAACTGTAGTAAGGAGCGACCCGGCTCAATAGTAACAGAATCTCTAAGAAACGGAATTTTAATACCATTAGTTAAATCAAATGAATTGCATTTTTATACTGATTTTAAATATATAAGTTTCATCAAGTTTAGTCTCACCCATCGAAAGTTACGAGCCTGAGAAAATTTGCCTTATTTTAATAAATAGGGGGAAACACCCCCTAAAGCCATTGGATGTTAACGAAAATCACACCATCAAATTCAGCGTATCAAAGGACCCTTCTGTATTGGTTTCAACCTCCTATCTACAAAAATATGGAATTTTGTAATTTTTGCCAGAAGACAGATCACGGATGCATGTTTATTTGTTTTTTATTTGTTTTTTTTCCCCAGGGGTAATCGTATCGGCCCAGTTGTCCTACAATGTCGCGAGAGGATTCATTCTATCGGAAATTAAAAGTTCCAGTTTCCTTTTTAAGAGACCAAAAAAGTTGGAGGGCACCAGGCCCCTCCCACGCTCATTTTTTACCAAAGTCACCGGATCAAAATTCTGCGATAGCCATTTTGTTCAGCATAGTCGGATAACCTGATAAATATGTCTTTCAGGACGACTCAATCCCCCACAGTCCCTGGGGGAGGGGCTGCAAGTTACAAGCTTTGACTGTTGTTTACATATAGAAATGGTTATTGGGAAGTGTACAGACGTTTTCAGGGAGACCTTTTCGTGTTGAAGGGGTGGGCAGGGGTTATGTGGGAGAATCTTTCTATGGAGGAATTTATCATGAGGGAAGAGAACTTCCACGAAGGGGCTGCAGTTACGTGGGAGAATCTTTCTGTGGAGGAATTTATCATGAGGGAAGAGAACTTCAATGAAGGGGCTGGAGGATTTTCTAGCATTATTTAAGAAAAACAATGAGAAAAAAAAATCAGCTGGAAGTAAGGAGCAGGATTTACACCTAAAAAGAACAGAGATTACTACATAAATAAGGGGGTTCATCTCCTCCACAATACTTCGCGCTGAATTGTAAGTAAGAGACGACCGGCTCAATGGTAACCGAAGCTCTAAAAAACGGAAAAATCCATGTTCCATGCGAATTTTCTGACTAAGTTGTGGAGATTATAGGTCGGGACTCCAGAAAATAAACCCTTATGCTGATTAAAATTTTTCGTGAATAATTTAAATATAAATATTTGAACAATGTAGATTTTTAATAAATAAAAACAATATAAATATAATTTTACAACAATATAAATTTGTATAGAAAACACACATTTTCTGGAAGTATTTTTATTTATAGGTATATATTAACATGCCATTTATGCTTTAAGTACGCTTCTTATAGCTACTGCCCTCGTAAAATAAGTTTATTTTGGTAATTTTGCCACATTCCGAGAAAACACAAATAGAAAACGACTTAGGAGTTTGAGCGATTTTTTTTTTTACACAGCAATAGATACAACTAGAAACAAACCTGTTTATTACTTCTTGTTCTTTTTTATATTGTGTTATTTCGGATAGGAAACTAGGGCAGTTGACTTGACTAGAGACAAATCAACCGAAGTTTTAACAAGATCCAAATGTCGACAGTTTGATGCTTTGTCTGTGGGGTGAAACTTTTGTCAGTCACTTAGCTCGAATCCTTTTGATACACCCTACGACTAATTTTGTCCGAATCCAAAACTGAGGTTCGCAACGTCCTGAAGTGACTACGTGAAAATATTTAGAAAGATACTAAAAGCCTAAAAGGCATTCTTGTGACTAGAAATTCTACAGAAATTCAACTAGTCCGTTTATAATTACATCCTCAAAATTTACTAAAAATCACTGAGAAATCTTCCCGAAAGCTAAAAGATAAAACTAGTGGCAAATTCCTAAGGATAGTAATTACATTTTCCTTAGCTAAAAGTTAAGAAAATACTAGAAAGCAGAGTTGCCGGTCTGAAATTAGCCCTACTAATTACACACTTACATTGAACAAACAAAGAATAGTCACATTTCAGCATGTGCGTACACTTTTTTGAGGGGATATGGGGGATACGGACACAAAATATACAAAATCTGAAAAATATAATGAATTCTACTGACAATTTCGAGATTTTATGGAGTAAGAGGCGGATCCAAAACCGTCTCCAAGCATGCATAGATACTGCCATTTTAACACAATTAATATACATTGTGTGATCATAAGTTTCAAAACAGCCTAATATGTGACATGACAATGGCAAAGTTCGGGCTTTATAGAGCACCACCAAAATATCCAATACATCATCCTCTCCATCACCCTAGTCAGACACCTCTACAAGAAAAGGGCTCCAATGTTGTAACCCCCTACAAACTTTTCACATTATTGAGATTGCTCCTATGACTTGGAGGTTTTGTTGGGTTTTGAAAAGCTACCTATCCCACACATTTGTTTTTTTCTAAAGGAATTGTTTTAGGTACCCATTTGACTGGCCGAGAGTCAAGCAAAAGGTTGCACGAAAAGTGGTGGTTATATCCCGCTTTCTAGGGCTTATAATATAAAGCCCTTGACAATGGCATAATATATAAGTTTTCAATCAATTTTCTACATATTATAAGGCAAAAACTTTGTTTTTACAGCATTTTCTTACATTTTTTGCAAACAGTCTAGGGCCATATCTGACCCTATTAGAAAGGGGATGAAAACTGTCAGAGTAGAAACCATTAATCTAGAAAGAGCAATGATTGAAGAATTAAATAGTAATACTCTTTCGTTATTATTGTGTTTTGTTCAGAAAAGAGGATTGACAAGAATATTATCTTGAATTCTAAGCCAAGAGTTATCAAAAAGCACACTCAAACCAAAATAAAGAAAAATATTTTTTTCCAAGGTTAAGAAAGGTGGTTATATTTGGAGTATTTCTGTTACTTAGCTAGTTAGAACAAGAACACACCATAAGATGTATCTTTTTAAGCTCTTCCCTAATATACTAATTACTTTTTTGCAAGTTCAATTTTGAGCCCTTACAGAGACCCTTAAAATGACACCTTGCTTGTAAAATATTTTATTCATGAAAGTGTATTACTTCACCTTGTCTCTACCCCTTGATGGATAAATGTAGAATCTACACAACTTTATACATAACCTATATAAAATTTATATATTTTATATATTTATACATTAACCTATATATTCAAATTTAAGCACTTTTTGACCTAATGCAACCTGACCTAACTGTAAATAATTTTGACACTGAGACAATGTAGTATTATTTTCTCAAAGACAACCAAGAAAACAAGAATGAACTAGTGTTATTTTGTCAAAACAACCAATTACTCATAATTTAACTGAAAATTTGTTATTTTTAAGAGCTCAAAAAGTGCTCAAAATTTGAATTTGCAATAGAAGCCATCACTATATTTGTAAAGGGCATCAAGTGATATGTTCACTTTATTGGTAAGTCAATTACATGAACTGTGATACATTTACCTGGTTAGGTTACCTTAGGTTGGGTTAGGTCAAAAAGTGCTTAAATTTGAATTTGTGACAGAAGCAATTATTATATTCATAAAAAGCATCAACTTGTATGTTCACTTTACTGGTAAGTCAGTTATATGAAATGTGATATAATTAAAATATCTAACTGCTTTGTGTATAAACATCCTAAATACAGCAAACCAGTGGGCTATTGAAAAACAGTTTAAGTGTACACAAAAATGTAAAATAGGGCAAAATTCTTGTTAATTGACTTCTTGCTATCTCAGAAATGGTTTAGGTTAGGAAAATGAAACTTTCAGGGATGAATCTACAGATTAAAGTATGTCCCAGGAAGGTATTTTGAAGCAACTATCTCCACTCCTTCTCCCTCTAGAGGGCCCTGACCTTTAAAAATATGTGTGCTATAAAAGTGAAACCTTGCAAAATAGATCTTCTGCTGAATTGAAGTATAACAAAATTGTTTTCAGCTTCATAACTTTGCTCAATTCCATTTTATAAGGTTTTAAAGATATGCAAATACATTGCCTAAATTTTGAAAAAAAAAACATTGATATGGCTCAGAATTCTACTCAAATAACAGGAATTGCATTTTCAGAACTAAAGGCAGAGAAAAAGTAACTAGTAACAGAAAATTAAGGTAAAATGTTGTTTTGTCAAAATTTTATTAGGTATCAACCTGTCATGTAGGCAAATTTCAGGGCCCTCTAGAGGGAGAAGGGGTGGAGGTGGGTACTTTAAAATACCTTCCTGGGGCATACTTTAGCCTGTAGACCCATCCCTGAAAGTTTCATTGTCCTAACCTAAACTTTTCCGAGATAGCAAGAAGTCAATTAACTAGAATTTTACCATAAAATAGTAAATGAGTTGGCTACTAATTGAGTTTATGTATATACAAGAAAGGAAATTAGAAAAGTAGGATTGTGGCTAATTAGAGACTGTGACTATTACATAGACTATATTATGTGACTAATTAGAAAATGTGACTAATTGGCTAATTCAGGCAGAAGTGTATATATAGGTGAGATCTAATAGCTAACTGGTAGGCTAATCTAAGCACAAGAAAGTTTAGAAAAATTATTGATAACTGACAAGTTGGCTATTTTAAACTTAAGTTTATAATAATTGCCTAGATATGAATAGCCAATTAATTAGATAATTTAATAGTGTATAGCCTATATAATTCTACAATTAGCTGAGTAGTTGGCTAATTCATGTTAATTCATGTAAAATTCTATATATATAATGATTGGCTAGGGTTTTTCTCTATATATAAACTATAGTATTTAATATTAGTTGTATGGTATAGCCTATATCTCTAACCTTTCTAAAAAAAAAGCCTTTTCTAGCAAAAACAAAATTCTTCCTTTCTTAGGCTATGAACTCTTTAAAACCCATTCATGGACAACCTGTTTTTGATACACAATAACTCAAAGATGTAAAATTTACAGAAACTTTCAACTCAGTTACCTTTTTTTATCAATGAGTCTTTTTTAGCCTTTTATCAGAAAGATAAAAAAGATAGAAGCGACACCTGGATATTTTTAATTAGAATGCAATGTAAGTGAAGCCATGTCTAGATCCGTGACTCGAAGCGTAGGGCTGAGGTCCCACCCGGTATGGCATTGAAATATTATAATGGGTCAAGTGCTTCTGTCTGATTGGATAGTAAGGTAAATTTACATTCTACAGCATAATTTAGCAAGGATGAAATTAGAAATATCAAGTGATGTATTCATTTTCATGCTAACTAGATTATTTTACAAACAAAAAATGTACCGATAGTAAGATGTTAATGAAGAAAACAAATCTGCTGAAGTATTTAAGCCAAAAACACCTTTAACATAACATCAGTTTCGATGTGACATCATTTTTTAGGTATTTCGGGTTCTTCTAAAAATTTCTGTACATGTGTTTTCAAAATAACCTTCTACTATAGCGACTAAGAAAAAATAAAATTATCATTACTAGATTAGCTACGAATGGTGAATTTTTCTCAATAGAGAGTTGTGTTGCGAGAGCAACACGTTGGTTTTGTCCCGTATTTTTTTTTTCCTATGCCGCCGATGTCGGCTTATTCTTGGAAACTGGTAAGGGTCTAACCTGTGCGGTTTTTACGGGAAGTGTGGACCTCAGGCCAGATTGATGAATATGGCATTACGTTTTGGAAAGCTCAACAGAACTCTTGCCTGGGGCCAAAAAGGATGGTCTTTGCTTGTCCACGAGCCAGAGCCTATGATGTGCAAAGTGAAGTGGAGCTATGCAGCCTATGTCAGAGAGGAGTATCTGAAGTTGTGCAGCCAAGCTTTCGTTTCATCAAACCATGTTTCTGCTTTCGAGTGGAAAGCTCCGTTTTAGCAGGCAGGCACCACTTTCAAATTGAAGATGGACTAAAATCTATAAGTGTTAAATATATGCGGCAGTTACTCGGCCCCACAGACAATATATCTTTTTTGAGTGATAAATAGAAAATTTACAGAAGCAAAAAAGCGGGATTTTCCCACGGGTCCGAAAGTGCTGCCATGATTTTCGCTGGGTTTATCATTTGTTTTTTCGGACTTGGGATTGAGGTAGAGAAATTTTATCAGATTTACCTCTTAAACTTTAAAAGTTCTTTCATTGCTAAAGAAATTGGAGCTTATCCTTTGCTCATTTCAGCATGTGCGTACACTTTTTTGAGGGGATATGGGGGATACGGACACAAAATATATAAAATATGAAAAATATAATGAATTCTACTGACAATTTCCAGATTTTATGGAGTAAGAGGCGGACCCAAAACCCTCTCCAAGCATGCATAGATACGGCCATTTTAACACAATTAATATACATTGTGTGATCATAAGTTTCAAAACAGCCCAATATGTGATATGACAATGGCAAAGTTCGGGCTTTATAGAGCACCACCAAAATATC
Organism: Artemia franciscana; assembly: GCF_032884065.1. Taxonomy (NCBI): domain Eukaryota; kingdom Metazoa; phylum Arthropoda; class Branchiopoda; order Anostraca; family Artemiidae; genus Artemia; species Artemia franciscana. The sequence goes on from NC_088864.1 coordinate 3,962,723, forward strand.
TAATACATCATCCTCCCCATCACCCTAGTCAGGCACCTCTACAAAAAAAGGGCTCCAATGTTGTAACCCCCTACGAAATTTTCACATTATTGAGATTGCTCCTATGATTTGGAGGTTTCGTTGGGTTTTGAAAAGCTACCTATCCCACAGATTTGTTTTTTTCTAAAGGAATTGTTTTAGGTACCCATTTGACTGACCGAGAGTGAAGCAAAAGGCTGCACGAAAAGTGGGGGTTATATCCCGCTTTCTAGGGCTTATAATATAAGAAAGGTTGAGATGGCTAGGACACATCTTACAGATTGCCAAAGATTGTTCTTTTAGACTAACTATCTAGCGTCAAACGAAAAGTAGGTCGCTTCCGAATGAGGTGGGAAGAGGTCATAAGAAAGAATTAAGAGGACACTGGAATTTATTGGGAGCAAGTAAAGAGTGAGGCTTTGAAAAAGTTGGAATGGAGAAGGAGCGCATACAGCTTTGTTGGCATCAGGTAGATTGGAGATGCAGTTAGTTGTTAGTAGTAGAAGTAGAAAAGCAATCCATAAATACACACTACCAGTATACCAGAATCAGGTTGAACTTAATATAACAAGCCTTCCTGATAAAAAAAAGAAAAGACTTTATGGCCTTGCCCAAGTGGATCCTTATCCGCTGGTTGCATTTACAGAGAACATTCTGCACCAATATCAGCAGCTCAGTGGGCAAGCGATAGAGGCACAAAAACAAGGTCCTTTGCACCAGACTTTCAAAACTAGACATTATGGACACCAATAGTCAACTGCAGTTTACCAATAGTTGTACGATTGATCTCAACTCAGATCTTTTGATTTTTCCTGCTGACGAGAAGGAAACAAGTGAGGATTGAACGCTCAGGATAATCTTGGTAGTAAAATTTTATTTTGAAAACAAACTTAGAAAATTTTCAAAAAGAGCTAGAATTTCCCCAAAACTACATGAGTTTTACCACGACGTCATTATCAATAGTTTTTAGGCTTTTTTTGACGATGAATACGAAATTCGATGACGTTTTTTCTAAATCGGTACTGAAAACTAGAAAATATTTCAAGCTCAAATCGCTGCCGAAAAGTTACGTACATCTGATCCTTCACTTCAGAAGAACGAAGGGCAGATCTTGACGAGTGGGGTAGCCACCATCCTCCTTTATTTCAGCCTCTTATCGTTCGACCATGATGGCTAATTATCATCTAAACAACTTAATTTTTATGTCAAATGAATATATTGTAGGGTTTTATTCAGCGGCGTAATTTCGTCAAAATACTGGGGAGAAGGGGCATAGCTGGAGCCAATTTTCCTAATTCAAGTGAAAATGACACTAAAAACTGTAAAATGAGCCATAGTCTGTCAATATGTCAAAACACAGGTCAATCTTCAGCTTTTTTATCTTTCATTATCAAAATTTGAAGTCTCCATTTATGATAATTTTCACTAATATTTTCTCAATTTTAATAAATTATTTCTGAGACCACACTAATCATGACAGAACGATAAAAAACCGTAAATAAGAGAAAACAAGGATAAAGCAGCCAGTGAAAAAAACCCACACAGATTACAAAGCAAATATTTCGGTCAGCACCTTCGCTTCGCCGTCCTCAGTGCAGAATAATAATAATAATAAAAAGAAACAATAAAAATCAAAAGGTAATATAAAAAAACAAACCTTACAACAAGCACACAAACTAAAATAGGACGAACGACCTAACGATAAGTCACCCTTTCACCGGTACTTCGAGAGGGTCGTCCTATTTAAGTTTGTGTGTTTGTTTTAAAAATTTTTTTTATATTACCTTTGAATTTTTATTGGTGTTTTTTTTTTTTTCTGCACTGAGTACGGTCAAGCGGAGGTATTGACGAAAATTTGCATTGTAATCTGCTTTTTTTTTTCACTGTCTATTTTTATCATCGTCTTCCCTTCTTTACGTTTTTTTTATCGTTTTGTCTCGATTTTAATTTTTTTTTTTTTAGTTGACGGTATTACTGCTCGTTAGAAGCGGTAATATTCGTAATGGCGATCCGAGTTGAGCATTGGTATTGTTTCTGTTTTTCAAAAGAAGGAACATAATACATAATAAGGTCCATCTGCTTTTGTCGGACGTGTTTCTATTCTGTTTTATTTAAGTTCTTTTTTCCATTTTTTTTTTACCTTTTTGATTTTTTTTTTCTGAGCGCTTGCGTCCGTGCTATTGTCTAACAAATAAAGGTCAGCGAACTTTTGTACAGCTATTTAGTGGCGAAAGGTCTGGATATCTGAAGAAGAAAACAAAAATAAGAGAGCAAAGAAAAAAACAAGTCAAATAGGGTCTAGTGAAGAAATAACAACGAATAAACGATCCAGAAAGATTGAGCGTAAGCTTGAATTTGTTTTGTTGTGAATAAACTCAGGTGACTAGAAAAGGTTAGCCATCCCAGGTTTGAAGTGAGTTGAACGTAAAACCTTAAAACTACCTTAGCACTCCCCTCCGAATGTGTTTTATCAGGTGATCGATGCATGAACAGCTATCTATAAGAAAAAAAATATCAATTTATACAGGCAATTTATGCAGTTTTGACACTCTTTTTTAATATTTTCTACTAAAAAAAACATGAAAACACAAGTCATTCCAAAAATCGATTTTATATATTCTATTTGTACCTGTTCATGCATCAATCACTCGGAAAAACACACACACAAAAAAAATAAAGCTATTACTGCATAAAAACTTTGCTAGATTCAGCTATATCCAGATATCTGACACCAACGGACTCTCAAAGAAAACTGGTCTTTTGTTTACCTTGCATGAACCGAAAAGCTCAATATTAAACAATTGCACATTTTTCTTGTTTACTTGTATTATAGTAAAAGGCGTCACTATTGTTTTTCTATGTAAGGAAAGAACGGAAATATAGCACTAAAATTGTCGCATTCCGCTTTTCAAATGACTAAAACCGAGTGTCAGCATGTCGCGAACTGGTTGAATGAATTATGAGTTTTTAGTTTATTCGAAGCAGTTGTACTTTTGTATTCGAAAAAAAGTTTGTTCCTTTTATTTCATACTCTGTCGTTCAACATCTTGTGGTGGCAAAAACAAAAATTGTGCTGTGCCCATGTCCTTTAACAGGTCTTAGAAACACCTGTGCAGTCGGAGTCACATCGTATGCGAATATGGTCAATTAAATAAGAGATGGATTAGTGGAGTTACGATGGTTTCATGGGGGTTTCTTTACGCTAGCTTGGGAATTGCAGCGTATAATTTCGCCCCGTATAGATGAGAGGGTGCGACACATCCTAATGTAAGAGGAAGATAGCAAAACAAATCGTCCCCTGAGAGCGGTTTTGTCGTATCTGCAACTTTTTCGGGAAGTGGAGTTAAGACTGCCATCTAATGTGAAATTTTTTGCTCTATCCGATTCCGTCGACCACTGTAACTCAACTAGAAGTGCCTCAACTTTAAATTTCTCGTTTATCGTATCTCACATTTGCCATTTTGTTAAGAGCGGTTTTGTCATATCTCATATGGGAAAATTACATGGGCATTTTTGTCGAAACTCCGTCGACGTGCCCTTTTGAAGAAGAAACAATTTGGTAAAAGTTTCACAATGAGTCACAAACGGACATTATTAACATCTGCGCAATATTTACAGGAATCCAGTTTCTTATTTTTGTGGAATTGACTAATATTTTGTTCCAAGAATATAATATATTTTTTATCTTATATTATATATATTATATTATATAGAGTATAATTTAATATTATCAAATACCAGATTTATTATGACTCTTGTTGCGTATCAGTGGTGAGAATAAATCTTGACTATGATCGTATTTTGGTAGTGCTTCCTTGTAACGCAGCAGCCTGTCGGTAAATTTTTCGCAGTTGGTATTATTGACTTACAAATAAAGTGAACATACACTCGATGTCTTTTTTATGTTCTTAACGAATTTAATATTCGCTTCTATCGCAAATTCAAATTTAAGCACTTTTTTGACCTCAACTAATTAACCCAACCCAACTTAACTATAAATAATTTTGGCGCTGAGAAAACGTAGTATTATTTTTTCAAAAACGACCGAAAACGCATACTTTAATTGAAAAATTGGCGTCAAGGAAGAAGAAAATGGCATAAACGGCAAAATAAAATTTATTTATCCAACTTAATCGTTGAAAATTGGTGCTTGTAAATTATATAATATCAAAAAAATGCATTCATAATGAAACAGTAAGTTTCTCAAACAGTCTGTAACAGTAAGAAAATCAATGAGGTATACTGTTGCATTTGGTCCGAGTCTGAGGCTGGACGTGGAGCAAACGAAATAGCTAGAGGACTATTGACCATACTAGAAAAAATTCTTGATGCTCACCCTGATATCTGTCATTTAATTACTTGGTCGGACTCCTGCGCGTCCCAGAACCGAAACTCAATTATAAGCTTCGCCATCCAAGATGTTCTAAGAACATTTCCACGCTTAGAAAAAGTAGTTATGAAGTATTGTGAACCAGGTCATTCGACTATACAGAGGTTGATTCTATACATAGAACTATTGAGTGGGGGCTAAAACACCTTGATTTGTTTTCTCCGAGAGATCTGGTGAGGAAGTTACTGAAATTAAGAAAGACATGTCCTTTCAATTTCCAGCAAGTGACCCAGTCAAAGTTCTTTGACTTTCAAAAGCCAGCAAAGCTGTACAAGTGCTCTTTTGTACCGTATTCAAAGGTAAAACAACTTGAGTTCCGTCAGAATAACGCTAAGAGAGTTTGGTGCAAAACTTCCTTCTCTGGAGACTTGCAAATGGCTGCTATATCACAAGAATGTACTTAGGCTAAAATTGTCCCAACACTTCGGCTGTTCGTGTTGTTGAACGTCTTGTTTTGCCCAAACTTTGTGGCGAAAATATTGATCTACCTGGTGCGAAAATCGAAGATGTCAAGTATCTCCTGAAGTTCATCCCCAACCAAGACCAGAAGTATTTTGAAACCAAGATTGAACAGTACTACAAGGCCAAGGGGGATACTGAATGTTTGGAAGCCTCTCCATCTGCACGAGACCATGTCCAGAAAAGGATTCCGTTGAAACAAAACGACGGCCAGCAAAGAAACTCAACAAAAAATGAATGTTTCTGAGTTTTTTTTTAAATTTTTATACTTTTTCAAATAGTATTGCTGCATCAGAACTCGTTTGTCGTATCTTCATGGTGAAAAGAAAAGGCAGCCCAAAACATTTTGTCGTATCTAAGTTTACTGAAATTTAGGTAAGGTCGGATTGTATCTGTATTTCATTTCAAGTTTTGACAATGAAAACTTCACCTTTTCCATCTCATATTCAGGAGACCCTCCTAGTTATTTTTTCTCTTTTTTATGTATTTGCGAAGAAAATCGGTTATACCGTGTAAGTTCCAGCAAAGGTGAAAAAAGTCGTTTTTCTCGGAATTTCGAAAATTAGTTACGACAAAACCGCTCTGAGGGGACGAAATATCAGCCTTTTTTTCAAAAAAAAGGACAGAAAGCAGAAACCGGTCACTTGTTTCTGTTTTCTGTATTTCTGAAAAACACAAATAGAGCCGATGCTTAATCTGAGTAGCAGCAGTAGTCGTTTTCACCAGCTTTACCAGCTTCCATCCACTCATTACTCCCCCTTTGCCCGATCACCATGTGCACTTTTTATTCAACAGATTATTATGACAAAGAAAAGCTCGTGTTTTTTCTGAGGGGAGGGGGAAGATTCTACGCAGACAAGTCGCCATAGAACTGATATCTTTATGTTAAATTGGTTAGAAAGATGTGGGTAATTAATTATATGCATTCAATTTCTTTGTCCCCACAGTTACTTCCTAATATTGCTCAGACGCGTGCAAGAAGTGCCGTAGCAAAGTATCATACTACTTGACAATTTTCACATTTGTTCGTAGATTTTGTCTGAAAATTCCATTTTTACATATTAAAATACTTTTTGCTCAAAGAAAAGCTGTCAAAACACAAATTGTGCTGCTAAAGCGTCGGCGGTTTTTAGAATTTTGTCAAGTTCTGCTATGAGTCTTGTTCCTCTGTGACAGACTCTCAGTCGGTCCCCCTGTATAGTTTTTGCTACATCATAAGTAGTTTGATTGTATTTATATTTACCCATTTGTAAAAAGCCATCCAAAAGTTTGGCAAGACCTTCATCTTTCTTTCTTTTTTTTTATGATGAAATAAAACTGTTCAGAATTTGTATATTTAAGTAAAACTGTTGAATCTTGTTCAGAAAAGGATTTGTAATTTGCTATTGAAAAAAAAGGCAAACTAGGAAACATTGTTGTTTGTTGTTCATGTTAGGCAAACGGGATCATCAGGGACAATCATTTATTTGAAGATGATGGACGTGCTATAACAGTGAATCGTGTACGAAACTAATGAAAGATATGGTTTAAGCCAAAAACTGAAGCATGTTCTCTGTGCAAATTTTATTCTGGATTGGTTTGGGACTTTAGTAGTTTTTTTCATACCTGAGTGCTCATTAATTGTAATTCTTTTTCTCTTTTAGAAATATGTCTCTGTCATTGATGGTGTCTAAATTACATATTGAGACAGCTATAGAGTTTAGTACGTTAAGGAAGGCTTTAGCCGCTTATTTAGTTGACTTACTTTTTGGTCCTCCCAAAATTACTTTGTAAGAAAAATGCTTATTCTTTTTCTGAATCATATTTCAGTTTCTTCTTTTTTTTGGAACTTTCTTTCATTCTAAAATGATCCTAAGGTATTTTTTACTTAATATGGTTGAAAAAAGATGAGTCATTATTTTTATCTATTTAATTAGTTTCTAAATTACAAAATAAACTACAAAACTACAAAAGCCTTATTTTCCTGAATTCAATTAGAGATTTCAGTTCAATTAAACCCTCTACTAAAGTTCAGTTTTATTGCAAAATATTGTAGTTGTAAATGAACAGAAATCAAAGAATGTTGACCGGAAAGAATATTTTAATATTTACGATATATTAAGTACTAATATGGGTTTAATATATTTATCATAAAAAGAGCCATTTTTACTTGAAGTTAAAAAAAAAACAACAAAAAAACACTCAGGAGTCCTTAAAACTTCGGGACATCTACTTCCCTTGAATCCTCATCATAACAGCATTGACAGTTGGCATTCAATTCACTGCAAGAAAGAAAAATCTGCATAATTATTTAGTATCTTGAGTTGAAGGGATAAAAGCAAGAAGTAGGCAGAGAAAGGGAGTGAATGAGTGGGGAGAGAGGGAGAGAGAGAGAGAGAGAGAGAGAGAGAGAGAGAGAGAGAGAAAGAAAGAGAAAGATAGAGAGCGAGAGAGGGAGGAAGAGAGAGAGAGAGGGAGGGAGGGAGGGAGAAATTTTAAGTTGGAACTATGCTGTCCCATAACTGTACATATTAATAGCTGATGGGTTTTGCATGGCCCCAAAAAAATTAAATTTAATAGCAAAAAGGATAGTACAACTAGGGGAAGACTGGTCTAGGAATAGTTGTATTTCTTATTTTATATATTTTTTTACTTTTGCCTTTTCTAATCAGATAGTGCACAAAAAGAGGAGCCAATATATAAATCCTCTTGAAAATATTAGCAAAAAAGTAAGTGAAAAAAGTCGTTGAAAAACACAAAATTCGTGTCTGTCAGCACAGTTAATTCAAATATTTGGATAATATATAAAAAAGGAAAAAATGCAGCACTAGACTCTTAAGTCCGAACTGGCGGTACTGATCTCCTTTTCGTGGCCTTTGGCCAGGAAGTACAATGGGACGTTGGGGGCTAGTCATCCTATGCTTTCGCACACCCTTCCTGTTTACCTTCACCAGATAGCTCCAGGGACTCATTTAGAGCTGTGTCGACTCTAGCTGAGCTTACAGAGTCACGCCACTGACACCTGTTCTAAACCAAATAATCAGCTACGCCAGGACTCAAAACCCTGTACTAACGGACACACAACGATTTCAAGTTTAGCGTGCCAACCAAGCGACTAGGTTCTTTAAAATAATATCTTCAAATAGAACATTCTTGATAATTTTAGTAGAAAATACTTTATGAGAAAACAAAAACTTGGAAAAGAATCCGGACAATTACCTAAGAATATATCGTGACTGATTTTCGATTATTGTTGCATTAACACATTGTTACGCTGCATTTTTATATTGTACCTTAAAAGAACTAACACCAGATGAAGAATATTACCTGTGGTTAAAAAAAGAGAACAATGGGTCTAGCGTTTGCCCCCAGTATAATTAACTCCCCTCATTGGAACTTTAAAACTTGAAGCAGCTTGCTGTTGAATCTGATAGGCAAGAGGATGGATCTTGAAGCCATACAGCCTGGAAAAAAAGAGGGAAACAAAGTTAGCTTTATACATTATGAAGGGATTTTGAAATTTGGCAGAAATTGCTGAAAGTCAAAATAATAGAGGAATTAATAATAAAAAAGGATGCCAAAATCTAAACAGCTTAGCTTCTTGATATTACAACACACTTACGATTTAACAAGGATGTGCCCTTACAGGCTTTTCTACCCTCAGATAAATTGCAAAAAACCAACACACCAACCACATAATAGCTGATATCAATCCATCTAACAAAATGAAAATAGCAGTAATAGGAGAACAAGTAAATAAATAGGCAAAACAATGGATGGAAACAATTGCTTAGGAAAACACTGCTTTAAGAGTAAATTTGCGGTCATTGAAAAGCAGTTTCAATTAACAGAAGTAACTCCAACCTTTAACCAATAAAACCTAGATTGACAGACGGGTATATAAAACTAAATATATTTCAAACATCACCATTGGACGTCTATTTTAAAGCAATAAATAAATTGAATTATGATGTCAATTACGTCGTCAATAAAATAGGTTGGAATTCGTAATTGGTCATTGAAGAGCCGTCATCATTTTCATCACTATCTTTTTCCCCTAAGATTATAACTTTTGGTAATCCTACCTAATATTCTTCTAATATGTTTCTCCGACGCTTAATTCTAATGAAATATGCCTAAATATGATAGAAAAATAATACTTTAGAAAAATATGGGCTATACATTTGCACATTAGGGGGGGGGGATGAAGTATAGCGGGTCTGCACGCCTAATGTGTTAGGTACAATTATTCTGCATATTATGAAGTAAGAATTGTTTTCTAACTTTACAGTGTCCAAATACTTTATCCCCCCCCCCATAATGTGCAAATATGTAGCCCAAATTATATATTTTAAATCTATTCTGTCACTTCCCTTTGTCTTGTCTCACGCTAAGCTTAAAGAAACTAACGAAAAAAAAGTTGTATAATGGGTCAATCCAACTTTTTTTTTTAGAACTTAATAATTAATTATCCGTGGCAGAGATGAATATTTGGGTGGACATGAATGTCATATTTTAACGATAATCACCCCATACGAGATGAAGTGGAAAAATCTTTGAAAAAGACTGCAATCTGCTTAGTCGTGCCATCAAGTAAGACTACCTTATACTTTTTTAAAGTTTTTTACTTTTAAAAAAATAGTGTTAAGATAAAGAGTCGAACTTTACAAGAACGGGGTGTTGAGGAGGAAAAGCACCTTTCATATACGGAGTAATTTCTGTTCGTTTTAAGTTTTAATGTTTCTGGTTACTTTCAGTTAAAAAAAACTTTTTTTTTATTTATTTAATATTTAGCAAAGAACCTCCTTAGTTAAATTCAATACATTAGTCAATGAACAATAAACAGACATTGAAACACACATTGAAAACACAAACAGTTTTTCTTTTTAATTTAATATTTAGCAAAGAACCTCCTTGGTTAAATTCAAAACATTATTCAATAAACAATAAACACACATTGAAAACACAAAACTGTATATTTTTTTTAATCTCCTTGGTTAAATTCAAAACATTACTCAATAAACAACAAAAACACATTGAAAACACAAACTGTTTTTTTTATTTAATATTTAGCATAGAACCTCCTTGGTTAAATTCAAAACATTATTCAATAAACAATAAACACACATTGAAAACACAAAACTGTTTTTTTTTTAATATTTACCAAAGAACCTCCTTGGTTAAATTCAAAACATTACTCAATAAACAACAAACACACATTGAAAACACAAACTGTTTTTTATTTAATATTTAGCAACGAACCTCCTTGGTTAAATTCAAAACATTACTCAACAAACAATAAACACGCATTGAAAACACAAACTGTTTTTTTTATTTAATATTTAGCAAAGAACCTCCTTGGTTAAATTCAAAACATCACTCAACAAACTATAAATACACATTGAAAACACAAACTGTTTTTTTTTTATTTAATATTTAGCAAAGAACCTCCTTGGTTAAATTCAAAACATTACTCAACAAACAATAAACACACATTGAAAACACAAACTGTTTTTTTTTTTTATTTAATATTTAGCAAAGAACCTCCTTGGTTAAATTCAAAACATTACTCAAAAAACAATAAACACACATTGAAAACACAAACTGCTTTTTTATTATTTAATATTTAGCAAAGAACCTCCTTGGTTAAATTCAAAACATTACTCAATAAACAACAAACACACATTAAAACACACATTGAAAACACAAACTGTTTTTTATTTATTTAATATTTAGCAAAGAACCTCCTTGGTTAAATTCAAAACATTACTCAACAAACAATAAACACACATTGAAAACACAAAATATTTTTTTTTAGAACCTCCTTGGTTAAATTCAAAACATTACTCGATAAACAATAAAACACACATTACACAACTCGACTTTCAATAAAATTTCAATAAAAATTTTTAGCAATGAGTTGCTGCAGTTACAACAGTAATGTAATGTTAACAAGCTTTTGGGTGGACGAAAGCGAACGGTGCATACATTCGTTTTTTTCATCCAGCTTCACCACTACCATTGCAGTACTTATTTTCTTCTTTTTCCCCAGCCCCCACGTCTAGCATAGGATGCTCAATCTCACAGTTGAACCAAGCACTATTCTAACAGCCCCGTGTATTGTGCTTTTCAGTTGCATGCAATTTCAAACATTTGAAAATCAAATTTTTTGTGCTAAATTTTGATATGCGTGACTTGTCGAAATATTATGAACTATTGTTTATTAAATTGATTTGGTATTGGGTTCGCTTATTTATATTAATAAATAGCATAGATATCAGTGAGCCACATAAAGCAAAAGCAAAATTACAAGATAAGTCAAATTATTATTTAAGATTCTGTAATATTATATAGTGACATCCTATTCTTCAGTGATTCCATTTCTTTCCTATTTGTAGATGTACAGGGTGTATTCGTATCCACCTTTGACTGTTTTAAAACGGGAAAATCTAATCTTGAACTAAGAGCCTTAATCTAAGAGCCTCAAATATCAGGGAAACCAATTTGACCCGAGCAAACGTGGCGAAACAGGAAGTATAGTACATTTTTGCAATTTTCCATTTAACCAAGATCACCTATTTGCTTGACGATGAGGTTGTAAAGACGGTATATTTGCATAAATAATAATGTGGAACATATAAGAAAGTGTAATGGACCCCTCTTTTCTCCTTTTCTATATAAAAAACGAACATATTGATTAAAAAAAATATCCAACCTCCCCCCCCCCCCCCAACGATGCCACTGCTAGGTAGAGGTGAAAAGATGGAGATATGTACCTATGGAGGGGGTTAATCACGTGTAATGACACTACTTTAGGTGAGGGGGAGGGTCACACAGGTACAAGAAAGTGATTACGAATACAAGCCATTCAAGCTACTTTTGGCTACTTGAATTTTCATTCTAGGCATAAAATCCTTATTCTGACCACTAACATATAATTATTTCTTTATTTATACCATACATCAGAACTAATAAACAATTAGCCAGTGTCTCTAAGACAAGAGCTGATAGACGAAATCTGATGACATTGATGGAATGACCGCATTCAAAATATTTTCAATGATATCTCTTTTTCAGGCGAAAAGGAACGTTCCTTTTGCTGGCTTTATTAGTTCCTTTTACTAATGTGAGCAGCAAAAGCACTAGATTTCAGTGTATATTTCTATAGTCTATAGCCCTCCCTTTTCTTTTATATAAAACTATTACAATTTCTTATCTCTCTGAACAGCGAAAGTATACAAAGGTTTCCTAAATTGAACTTTTCCATGAGTAGTCATAGCTCAGCGGTAGTAGAGCCACTTACCTAGATAGCAAGAGGTCGTGCGTTCGACTCCTTACAGACGAAGAGCTTATAGCAAATTTTCTTTCATTATTTAATTGAGTAGACTAGGAGCCTGGATAGCAGAAAGACCATAATAGCAATTTTAAATTGACATAACTTTCTTGCTCCCGGAGTCTTTTCTTGGAAGAAGTCCTAGATTTAAATAAAACAAAAAAGAAACAAAAAAAAAAAAAAAAAAAAAAAAAAAAAAAAAAAAAAAAAACACACCCTTAGCAGCTTACCTTGGAACAAAGGAGTTGGTAGGTCTCTTAGGTCTGTACTCGGGATGCACCATAAAAAGCATATGAGGGAAACCAGTTCCAAAATAGGCACCATCAGTATGGTGATGGCGAGAGGATTTAGGATTGTAGACATCCATACACTTTGGACAATATAACTTCACCATTGCTTCACCAGGAACGTCAGATAGACCTAAAATAGAGACCTATTGAATATCAATTTTGAAACATATGCGAACATAGCAAACATAGTCTATTCTTTCAGGCACACACCAGGCTAGGACCTTCTAGAAGTAAGGATTTTCAAATTCGTGGATCCACGGGGTTATTTTTCAACCTTGTAATAAGACAGGCCAATAAATTTCCAAGTGGTTATATGAAATGAATTCCAGATATAATAAAATACAATTTACGTAAAAAATCATATTGAAACAAAAAGTAAATAAAATAGTTTGCTATTAAAAAGTATTTATACAAAACACACACACAAAATTATATAAACAAAAATAAAGTCTATTTTCGTACAAATATATTTTAAACCTAACTGGGAGCAAAACTGAATGGCCTAGACAGATTTTAATGAGCTTTACTTTTTATAGTCATTGCTTGACCTTTTTTTTTATGTAATAGATTTACCCTACAGTTACATTCTATTGAGCTGGGTTGGTCCGCTTTTGCTTCCTAATTTATAGATTGTTTTATTATACTTAATAATATATAAGCCAGTTACTGTTATATATTTTTTGTCTTTAATGCTTACTACATGCCTTAATGATTTTATGCTTACATAATATTAGTAGGACTACAAGTGGGCTAGAAGAATGCTTTTTAGAGATATCTAAAAACTACAGTGATATTGGGCTTTCCCCAAATGCTGGAGAATGTGATGTTTTGATTTTTGATGAATTAGATGCGACTAGATCAGATGATTCATCTATAGATCTGAAGGCTACAGAAGTAAAGCCGTGTGTTAAGTTGAATTATCATGGCCTTCCTATTGGAAAACATATGTAAAAAACTAGGCTATTGATGCTTGAAAGTATGGAAACTAAAATCCGTCGTGCATATAGTACAATTGTTAGTTCTCAATTTCATTTGAATAGAGCTCGTCTTGCGGAGATTAGAATAGTGTCGTCCTGCCACCTATTCAGTATTTAGTACCGTCTTACCCTATGTTTAGTGAATCTGACCATCTTAGGATGAATCGCGTTTTCTTCAAATTTGCTAAGTTTCTGTTGCGAGTTCCTCCGTGGACAGCTCGTTTTGAGCTTTATGCATTAATTATTTGTAGGTCCGAAAAAAAAAAAGCACAGTGGTTGAGAGAGAGAGAGAGAGAGAGAGAGAGAGAGAGAGAGAGAGAGAGAGAGAGAGAGAGAGAGAGAGAGAGAGAGAGAGAGAGAGAGAGAGAGAGAGAGGTTTATTTAAACAACATCGTAGCTAGCAGCTAATTTGCGTTGCTTCACTATGCTAAATAACAAACTAACACAAAAAAAAGAAGAAAATATCACTCGGCTTGCGTGGCGGTTCGTGCGTAGAAGTAGCTCTACTGTGAACAGTGCTGACATCTAAAAAAAGGGACGGTAGCAGCATCTAGTGGCTTCGTCAGAAGATTAAGTCACAAAGTTCGAAAAAGTAGATGGCGCCACCGTATACAGGGGTGAAGAAAGGTCAAATAAAGTATCTTTCCTGTACTTAATTTGCATATTGATGGCACAGAAAACTGTCAGGATAGTCATTGCTTTAACTGGTGACGCCATTGACGAACCAGCACACATATATTGGGCACTATTGAGCTAAACTTGGTAGATGGGCTCTGCAGCTGTGCTAGTGCAACAGCGCCATCTACCAATCTCATGAGCTGCTTCTTATGAGCTGCTTCAAATTTGAGTTTATTTTACTGATCCACACTTCTTCTAGTCTCTTCGTATACTCCACATAATTCAATATTTCTTGCAAAGAACCTTGAAAACCTGATACTAAAATTAGTAAATGAATATTAAAATGGCCAACACAGCAAATAGAAAGGTTAGTTAGGCATGACAAGACAAAATGTAGGCCCAGGAATACATATTCTAGCTAAACTAGTCATTATTATCTTCTTTTTTTTTGTAGTAGGGAAGGACATTTTTTAAGCACTTTTATTTCATGATTTTCAAATACATTATCTAGGTCGAAACTATTCTTAAATACGCTAATTTGCATCGGAACTTATTTATGCGAAAGCAATGCTTATTTGTTTGGTGTTGGGCCGAGTCGCTCCTTACATACAGTTCGTTACAAGAAGTGTTTGAAAACAAAAACCTACACTTGAATGAGGACATAACTGAAAAAAAAAAAAAAATCAATCTTGACTCTCTCACCACTCATCTTGAAGACGATTGAAATTAGTTTGATCTAACTTCCTTGATAATAAGACAAGATATACTTACCAGGGATTTTGGACCGAAATGCCAACAGTCCAACTTTAACCCTGTCGATCATCCTCATTACCAAGAAAACTTGGCAACTACGTATAATAAAAGACCTAACTAGAAAGAATGCCAATAGAATTTCACCTCAATAAAGTTTCACTTCGAGAACGGATAGATTGATGTAATTTCTTTGTGCAATATTTCATTTATCAATATTCTATTTATTTATTTATCAAAATTCTTGCCAGACATTTTTCACGTGTCTTACTGAGTTGATCTTGTTACTTTGGATTTTCTGCTTTACCTTATCTTAGCTCTGTCTACGCCACCAGAGAGCATCAACAGAGCCTTCATTCATCCCTCAAGTTTTTTGCAGTTACCAAGCCCTCCCGCGCAGCTCGGATATATAGGCATGAAGGCTACAAAGATCTGCCTGATAGATGTGCCGTACTTTGTTCCGGGATCTTCCCCTTAGACAGGTGCTTCGCAGATGACAGTAAAGAACAATATGTTGGCTTAAACCTCTTGTGTTAAAGCTAAAAGCTAAAGGTAGACATATTCTATTTTATTATAAACTTACCTTATGTCCAACATCACAAAAACGAGAAGAATTTCGACGATGATTCAAATATGTTATAAAATTTTATAAATCGAATTTTAGACATTTAATGGAACTTGTTTCTACATTGAATTAACCAAAACGACTTCAATAAATAAAATTTATACGTGCACGAGTATCAATAATTCAACTTTTAGCAAGACAGTACTAAAAAATTTACTGTTTTCAGACTGTCACAGCTCAAAGCTCTGCTAATACAGAATGGACAACTCAAGCCTCGATTATCTAATACTTCTAACTTTTTATTAAATACTTGATATCAGTATGACTGAGTTTCTAGGTTTTTTCCTTTGTTAAATTCGAGTCTTGGTGTCGCTGATTATTTCGTTTGGAACGAGAGTCACGGTCATGACTCTACTCAGCGGTGCAAGAGTCGATCAAGCTTTGAATAGGTACCAGGAGAAATCTGGGGGAAAAACATCGGAAGCATCGGATGATTTGCCCCCTAACCACACATTGCACTTCAGGCCGAGGCAGTGAGCCAGAAAATCAGTACCTGTACAATGCAGACCATTAGTCAGCATAAGAAAACGCTTTTTCTAAGTCTGAGTTTATACGACTTAGTGATTCTCAAAGATCAGGTTGATGCTGTTACAACCTTCAAGCAGCAAGTGATAGATTGCCAACGATCGTCCTTGTCAGTCAACCTTCTAAGGCCAAACGAAAAGCAGGTCTTCCCATAATGGGGCAGAAGGAGTTAGAGAGGAAAGATTTAAGGAAAATTGAAACTTCTTGTGAGGGTGTAAATAGGGGGGCTTTGAATAGACTGGATTGGAAGAGGAGCGTACGTAGCTGTGTTGGTCTCAGGAGGCTTGATGTTGCAATCAGTTGCTAGTGGTAGCAGTAAATGATTTACTCAAACGTACCCTCTTCAATTTGCCACTTTTTATCATTTGTCCCATTAGTGCAGTGATGAGGCGATATAATGGCTGGAATAGGCAATAAGAGTTATATTTTCTAACTCCTTTAAAAAGCTCTTGATCCTAACATTCCACCCTGGATAAATACGCCTTTTGTATGAATGACAAATCTATAGTTGGTCAAAAACAGTTGATCTATGGTCGGCTAATAATATTGAAGTATCAAAACGTAAACCTATCATAGAATAATATCTTACCAATTGGTAACATTGGCTGGTTCTCACAATAGACACGAGGACAATGTCCAAAGTCTCCAGCATGGTACTTTTCAATCATTTGTACAATTCCTCGATTTGTTAATATGTATCTAGCGTGAATCAAACCATACAGCATTTCAGCAGCTTGCTCAATAAGGTCTGATTGATTTGGATTATCTTCTAATTCATCATCTAAAAAAAGAAGAGAAAATGGGTAATTTCAATCCCTACAATTATTAAATATTTGTACGGAACTTGTAGAAACTTATTGTAAGGATTAAGCCCATAAGTATTATGTATATGTAACGAGGTGCGCGGCGGTAAATTTTAAGGAGGAGGGGGATAAAATCCCTAAAGATCTACTTGTCAGCACTGATTTTCCTGGGCACCATAAGAAAATGCAGAGGGGGGGGGGGTCATATATTTCCATTTTGTGCAAATGTTAAAAACAATTCTCTATTTGGCTCTTTCAAACTACTTATTTTAACAGAGCTTACTTCTTATTTTTATTTTATTTTACTTCTTATTTTTACAGAACTACTTCTTACGTCAGCATCTGTCATACCAAAATGTGGTATAAATTCAAATAAGGAATCAAAACTAAAAACGTATAAGGGAGAGAGATGGGAAGAATTGAGTTAAATAGACTCATCTCCCTACTAACCTAATAATTTGAAATTTTCCACGCAAGCGTATTTTTTTCATTTTCACCTCGCCCTTAAAAATTTTTATGCATACCTTTCTAATTAGGGATTTCAACATCCAAAAGCAAACTCCGTCAATTACTCACAGTTTAATTTAAGTAACTTCTTGTTTTGCTCAGAATTTCCCAAGACTGCTTATAACTCATACCAAACGCCTATTTCTGAGTCCTACGCTGGGCTGTGCATTGTGTTATGGGCTTATGGTATAATGTTACCCATTATTTATTTTATTTATTTATCATTACAAATAGCGGCAAGCATCAATGCTTACCACTATTTGATAATTAAATATCAAAAGCTTTTCAAACAGTTAATGGTTGGCCCCTGGAAGCTATTCAGGAGTTTGGATCTTCGGACCACAAGAATGGCTCGGGTATTCGGGTGTTTCGGCTCGGGCACTCGGCCCTAATAAATAGTTCCTTTATTGTTCAGTTATTCAGTCCTTGCTCTTTTAAGGCGACTCACACACACCATTAATCATACAAAAGACGTTGAATACTGCATTTTCCCGCAGATCATTTCAATATTCTCAACAAGATTGATTCTTATTTTTAACAAAGTTAATTTTGAGATAGAATGTCTTTAAAATTGGTTTATGCATGCTATTTTTATTCTATAGGAAATTTTATTGTTTTTTTTTCATTATTTTATTTTATATTTTTTTATTTCATTTTATTCTATTTTTATAGGAAAGCATTATAATAAAAGCAGTCAACTGTAGCAAACCACAAGCAAACCGTGTATGAAGCATAACAAAAAAAAAAAAAAAACTGTTGGCTGCAACAAACACAATGTCGGACAAATCAATTTTTGTGCATGCAGGTTGTCGAAAGGGCGTATCAGCAACGTTCCAGGATTGGTCAAGGACTCTAGGGTATTGAGATGAGACTTTCAGGGCATGTTGCAAAATGTCCATACAACTACTTCTACAACTCACACAACAACTACTATTGCTGGTACAGCTACTGCAACCATTCCTGCTACTACTGCAAACTTTCAGTGAATTTTGAAGAGGATAATGAAACAAATTAAAAACCGCTATGTCTATGCAGGTTACTAAAAGGGTATAACACAAATATATCTCAGGAAAGGCTTAAAATATTAAGTTGAAAAGTTCAGTGCATATTCATGTGGATGTTGAACCAGCAAAAAGGTGCTATATGCATACTACTGCCACAGCTACTGCTACTACTACCACCACTAATACTACTAATGCTCAGGTTATTAAGGAGAAATTTACAGAAAATGTTGTTTTTTTTTTTTAATTAAACTCAAACTCGCTATGCAAATGTAGGCTTTCAAAAGAAAGTATCACAAGAACAGTATCACAGAGTATTCAGTTAAAAATTCCAGTGCATGATGAGGTGTATGTTGTAGTAATAGTTCAAACACACTATTTGTTGACTACTACCACTACTAGTAGTGCTGCTACAGCTGTTAGTACTAACGTAACTAAGACAATTGGTATTAATGAAGAAATCTCAGGGACTGTTGGGCTAAATCAAAACACATTAGGCATGTGCAGATTATCAGCAAGACGCATCAGCTTTCAGGGCTACTACTATTACTACTTCTGTTCTTACAATTGATCTAAATCAAAATGGTGTAGGCGCATCAAGACTTACAATACAACGTAGATCAAATGTTATAGGAAACATATTTAGTTTTAGTTTACATAAAATCCCAAGGACGTATACTATTGAAAATTGTCCGAAATATAAATAACAAGCCAAAATATAGATTCGTATAGAACCAGCCACCGTCATCAACAGCTGACCAAGATTTTGTTTTTTCATTGTCCAGTTCGCTATATCGTTTTTGTGACGGATAGCCCATCTGAAACTGTTTAGAAATACCTTCTTGCAAATATAATTCTTTTTCGACTTCTTCTTTTTGCATTTCATCACGAATTTCAGCAATTGTTTTCGGTTTATCTCCTTCTCGGCGTGGCACCCATCGATTTTGCTTCATATCCAGAACGTCTATTAACATAAATCGAGTACGAATTGATAAATTT
Source organism: Artemia franciscana (assembly GCF_032884065.1). Taxonomy (NCBI): domain Eukaryota; kingdom Metazoa; phylum Arthropoda; class Branchiopoda; order Anostraca; family Artemiidae; genus Artemia; species Artemia franciscana. The sequence goes on from NC_088864.1 coordinate 3,981,997, forward strand.
TCACTTTGGATCAATTTCTTCATTTCATCGAGATATACATCGAGATTTGGCAGCTTTATTTGCAGTATCTTTCCTGAAGTTTTAGCTAAAGCAACTGCTCTTTGGTATTTGGCATCATACTCTTCTTCATGGGTTTTACCAATTGTAGAAATCAATATGCAAAGGCATTCCAGCAGCTCCTCATCAGAAGATCTAAATGAATAACTTCGAAGACTTCCTTGTATGAGGAAGAATAACTTCCTTACACAAAAATGCATAGTCTTTATGGTCAACATCCGCAATTTAAATAGTTCACCAATAAATCTGATATTCCCAAACGTAACATATTTTGTTTGTGCCAGTCTTTCGTCAAATTCCATTCGCAATCCTTTCTTTTTTTCTTCTGTTTCGGCTTCCTGCTTAGACATAATTCCCTCTTTGTCCTTATTCGCCTTTTCAAAAGTCTGCTGACATTTGTTGAGAAGAAGATTTCGAAAACTGACTTATCCTGTTCCACTGAACGAGGGCACTTCCCTCTTCAAACATCATTTTACACACTTTAGCGTATTTGGGAGAATACATTGGCTCATTTACGGCCTTGTCAAAGAAGATTTGAATCATAACCCCGAGTCTTTCCTCTGTATCAACCTCCATAGCCAAAATGTCCTTAGAAATTTTGTCAAAATTATCAGGCGTCAATTTATTTAGTTAACTCATTATAGCTTTCTTTAGATCATTGGTCTTTTGTTCTTCAACACCAGTGGCTTTTTTCTTGGCAAAGGAGTCAGGTACCCAAGCATCTTCAAATTTTTTAATTGGAGCTTTCGACTGAGCAACTTCCGTATTTTCTCTCTTTTCTGCTACAGGCGAAGTAACAGTGACTCTTTATTCGGCAAAGGAGTCAGGCACCCAAGCGTTTTCAACCTTTGGAATTGAAGCTTTCGACTGGGCAACTTCAATATTGTGTCTCTTTTCTGCTTCAGGTGATGGAACAGTGACTCTTTTCTCGGCAAAGGAGTCAGGCACCCAAGCGTTTTCAACCTTTGGAATTGAAGCTTTCGACTGAGGAACTTCAATATTGTGTCTCTTTTCTGCTTCAGGCGATGGAACAGTGACTCTTTTCTCGGCGAAAGAGTCAGGTACCCAAGCGATTTCAACTTTTGGAATTGCAGGTTTCGACTGAGCAATTTCCAAAGTTTCTCCCTTTTCTTCATTTCCTGCTACAGGCGATAAAACAGTGACTCTTTTCTCGGCAAAGGATTCAGGTATCCAATCGAGCCGGAACTCTCGAATAATTCTTCCCTTTTCTGCTACAGGCGATGGATCTGTTTTTTTTTTTCTATAAAATCTAAAATAAGATATTATTTACAGTTGAATTCTCAGAACTTTTTCCAGTTTCAATCCAAAGAGTATAATTATTGCTAAAACACCATAAATATTTCTCATTTTGCATAATAACCTTAGAAATTTTCAACTGAGGTTATAAATTAGATAAGATTATTTCAGTTTAATCATTCTATAGTCTGAGAGTGATGAATTTTTCCTTACTTGTCTCTTCTCTCTACTTACATTGATATTTCTTAAAAGATCGACTAGCTTGCAGATTGGTTTCATAATTGTTGACTTCAACCAACATTTTCAAAAATAATTACACAAAGAAAAAACCTATGGCTTTTTCTGTGTGTAAGTATAGAAAATATAGAAAGTTCTATGGGTTTTCCTTAGTTGGAATAGTAAAAGACGAACCACAGAAAATCAGGCAGTGAGGTCAAACAAATATGACACCATGTCCCAGGGAAGCAACTTTTTAGAAGATTAACGAGACACATTTCTTCAAAGATAATTACAAACAAGAAAACGTCTATGCCTTGTTCTTAGTTAGAATCGTAAGAGACAAACCTCGGATAATCAGGCAGCTGTGTAGGTCAAACATGGCACCGTACCCCAGAAAAGCAATGTTTTAAAAGATACTTGCATTATATTGACTTTTAGTTACTATGTGGCGTGATTTCTTCTTTACTATGTTGCGGCTATCTCCACAACAATGATACCAATGGAACTTTCATAGCCCCGTTTACGATGAAGTATACCGATCCTTTATAAATTAAATAAAAAAACAAGGTTTTTTAACTGAAAGTAAGGAACGACATTAAAACTTAAAACGAACAGAAAATACTCCGTGTATGAAAGGGGCTGTTCCTTCCTCAACGTCCCGCTCTTTGCACTAAAGTTTGACTCTTTCTCTCAATTCTACTTTATAAAACAGTAAATAACTTTAGCATTTTAGTTAAAAACAGTTAAATAACTTTTTCAGCTACCGCTGCAACCACGGTATTTGTGTTTTAATATCTTGTTGAAAAATAAGCGTGAGTTGCATCATAATGCACAAAATGATTTATTTTAATAAATCAGTTACTATTGACTATAATTCGGCAAAACAATTCGTCAAAACTCACATAATTTTCGGGGAAACAGACGAAATGTAATTTTAATGCGTAAATCTGTGAACCCGAATTGGTTTTAACCTCAGGGTTTTAAGACTCAACGGGCTTCAACCTGGGTTGAATCAGAAAAGCCAAAATACGTTATTTGTTTGGAGGGAAAAACCACAGGATTGGAGCTCCTAGCTGAAAATGTTTTGTGCTGATAATAGATATGCTGATAGAAATGTCAAAATTGCCTTTAAAGTAAAAAGAAAAAAAAGGTTCAAATATAGTCTGATACTCTTTTACTTTGGCTTTATTATTAGATTAACTTCTTAATTTTAGCATCAAAAAGAGGCTTTATGTCGATTATTTTTAGGAAGATGGCAAAAATATGGCATGAAAAATCGATACTTGGTTTATTATCACATGAAATAAAGCTATGAAAACGTCTTTAAATAATGTTAGACATAAAAGACAGACAACTTATTTTTATATATATAGATTTTTATATATATAGATACAGTTTCTTCTTTAGTTTTTTTTTCTTTTTTAGTTTTTTTCTTTTTTTTAGTTTCTTCTTTTTATTGATTTTTTTTCTTCAATTTGTCAATGTTCATTCTAACATTGACACTTGGAAAAATCTTTACGTGCCAAGCATGCTAAAGCTCCAACAATTTATATTAAACCTCAAAATTTGGGGTATCTGTTTTAAGGTTTTCGAATTACTTTAATCTATTGTCAAACTATATTGAAATATTTGTGCAATTCCCAGTTTTTTTTTTAGTTTTTTAGCTTTTTTTTAAGTTTTTTTATCTTTTTTATTTTTTACGTTTTTTCTTTTTAGGTTTTTTCTTTTTTTAATTTTTTTAATTTTTAATTTTTTTTTAGTTTTTTCTTTTTAGTTTTTTTAAGTTTTTTACCATTTTTCTTTTTTCGAATTACTTTAATCTATTGTCAAAATATTTCGAAATATTTATGCAATTTCCAGTTTTTACATTCTAGTTTGTTTTCTTTTATATATATAGAAGATATAATCTGGCGTACGGACAGACAACTTATTTATATATATATATATATATATATATATATATATATATATATATATATAGATATATATTTAACTACGTAAAACTTGCGAATATGTAACATTCTTGGCTGTCCCATTGTCTGTGCATATAAATAGATTGTCAGGTTTACCGACTCTTGAACATGCAACATATAATTGTCCATGGGAAAAACAATCTGTATTCAGATCTATACCTCATTATTCTAATGATTGCCCTTGAGCTTTGTTGATGGTGATTGCTAATCAAACATTCCCTGTGTCCCCGTCGTCATTTATATATCCCCCTGTGCCCCCCGGCGTCCCCGTTTCTGTAATTTATCTTTGAGTGTCCTGGTCGTCATTTATATTCCCTGTGTCCCAGTCGTCATTTGTGTCCTGGTGCTTTGTTGATGGTGATTGCTAATCGAACATTCCTTGTGTCCCGGTAGCTTTCTCTTTGAGTGTCCCGGTCGTCATTTATATTCCCTACTAGCTGTTGGGGTGGCGCTTCGCGCCACACCAACACCTATTTGGTGGAGGCACTTCGCGCCCCCCCGCACACGTAAGTCGTTACGCGCCATATTAGTTACGCGCCATTGTAGTTGTGTCCCTGTGTCCCACCTGTGAATATAGATAGATATATCTATATATATTTTTAACTACGTAAAACTTGCGAATATACAACATTCTTTGCTGTCCCATTGTCTGTCCATATAAATAGATTGTCAGGTTTACCAACTCTTGAACATGCAACATAATAATTGTCTATGGGAAAACAATCCCTATTCAGATCTATACCGCATTTTTCTAACGATTGCACTTGAGCTTTGTTGATGGTGATTGCTAATCGAACATTCCCTGTGTCCCCGTCGTCATTTATATATCCCCCTGTGCCCCAGGCGTCCCCGTTGTAGTTGTGTCCCTGTGTCCTGGTCGTCATTTATATCCCCTGTGTCCCGGTCGTCATTTGTGTCAGGTATCCCAGTCTGTAATTTCTGTTTGAGTGTCCCGGTCGTCATTTATATTCCCTCTGTCCCGGTCGTCATTTGTGTCCCGGTCTGTAATTTCTCTTTTTTAGTTATTTTTTTAGTTTTTCTTTTTAGTTTTTTTGCCATTTTTCTTTTTCTTCTTTATTTTTCAGCGTCACTATGAAATACATATCGCCGAACCTTTGTTTTTTTAACTAAAATCCGATAGGCATTGATGACCTTATCCAAGTCAAAATCCCAAACCCAATCATCATCGCTATCATTTTCAGTTTTGATACGTTTTGACTCTCGCTGTCCAGGTGGATTTTCATCTAACTGCACGGTTTTGCGTTCTTTAGCCGCAAGCCTTTTGGCATTAACCCTTTGAGCAGATTCCTCGGCTGTTTGTTCTGCCATTGTAGGATTTATACTAAAATTTCTCTTTGAATTAACTATTTGAGCAGCTTCCTCGGCTGTTTCTTCTGTCATTTTAAGATCTATACTAAAAATTCCTCTTCATGTGCCAAGCTTGATAAAGCTAACAATTTATAATAAACCTCAAAATTTTAAGTATCTGTTTTAATACTTTAATCTATTGTCAAAATATTTCGAAATATTTATGCAATTCCCAGTTTTTACATTTTAGTTTGTTTTCTTTTTCTTCTTTATTTTTCAGACGTCATATGCAAACCCTCAACACAAAAATACATGACAATAAACAATCAAGAGAGATAAAACTCTAAAAAAGAAAACTTCAAACGAGACGACGTCGCCTGGCCGTCGTCTCGTTTGAAGTTTTCTTTTTTAGAGTTTTATCTCTCTTGATTGTTTATTGTCATGTCTGGCCAGTTCGGCTTAAGAACTTTCATTCGACAAAAATACATACAACTTATTTTTATATATATAGGAGATATAATCTGGCGTAACAGACAAAGTTTAACAGACATAACACACAGACAACTTATTTTTATATATATAGATGTCCCGGTCGTCATTTGTTTCCCGATGTCCCGGTCTGTAATTTCGTCAGTCGACAAACATGACGTCAGTCGACACACAAACATGACGTCACTCGACACACACACAGACAACTTATTTTTATATATATAGATGATGATGCGATATTTTGACAAGGGATTACAACAATTGAAAAACCTTAAAAGAGAAATCCAAAAGTTTCAAGCTTTGTACATATTACAGTTAAAAATTGGGGAAGCTTCAACAATCAAATATTTTTGAAAAGATTAGAATGAAAAAGACATTAAACTGCGTAAAAAGGAAGAAACTGGTTATTGCAAAAATATTTGTATATATTTTAACAAGGGGTTACAACTAAACTAAAAAAAAAACTTTTTTTAACGCAACCAGCTGTATAATGTCAGTAGGAAGGCCCAAAAACAAAAATCTGCAATTATTATAAATGATGATTTTCTATTTTGACAAGGGATTACAGTAATTCAAAATCTTTCAAGAAGAAAACCAAAAGTTTGAATCTTAGTAGAAATCGCTATTTGAAATCGGATTTGTTGTAATAAAAAGTAGAGCTGTGATAAAGAGCCAAACTTCAGCTTAAAGAGTGGGGCGTTGGGGAGGGGACAACCCCTTTCATATACGAAATAATTGTTGTTCGTTTTAAGTTTTAATGACACTCCTTACTTGCAGTTAAAAAAAAACTGTTTTTATGGCACTTGATATTAACCAAGTAACATATAGCAGTCGCAAATTCTGTCAGTCCCAGTTTTGCTACTTTAGGCAGTTCCAGGTAAGCTAGGACGATGAAGTTTGGCAGCGTATCAGGGACCGGACCAGATTAAATTAGAAATAGTCTTTCCCGATTTGACTATCTGGGGAGGGGGCGGGGGGCCTGTTAATTCGGAAAAAATAGAAAAAATGAAGTATCTTTAACTTACGAACGGCTGATCAGATCTTAATGAAATTTGATGTTTAGAAGGATATCATGTCTCAGAGCTCTTATTTTAAATCCTGACCGGATCTGGTGACATTGGGGGGGGGGGGTTGGGAGGGGGAAACCTAAAATCTTGGAACACTTGGAAAAATCTTGGAGAGGAGGGATCGGGATGAAACTTGGTGGGGAAAAAAATTTAAAATAATAAGTCCTAGATACATGATTGGCATAGCCGGAACGGATTCGCTCTCTTTGGAGTAGTTGGGGGAGGGGGGTTAATTCTGAAAAACTAGAAAAAATAAGGTATTTTTAACTTACGAACGGGTGATCGGATCTCAATGAAATTTGATATTTAGAAGGATATCGTGTCTCAAAGCTCTTATTTTAAATCCTGACCGGATCTGGTGATATTGTGGGGAGTTTGGGGGGGGGGACCTAAAATCATGGAAAACGCTTAAAGTGGAGGGATCAGGATGAAACTTGGTGGGGAAAATAATCGGAAGTCCTAGATACGTGATTGACGTAACCAGAACGGATCCGCTCTATTGGGGGGGGGGGAGGGTTAATTATGAAAAATTAGAAAAAATGACGAATTTTTAACTTACGAAGGATTGATCAGATCTTCATGAAACTTCATATTTAGAAGGACCTCGTAACTCAGATCTCTTATTTTGAATATCAATCAGATCCAGCGTCATTGGGGGGGGGGACCGGAAATCTTAGACAATACTTAATGCAGAGAGATCAGGATGAAACAGGATGGGAAGAATAAAAACAAGTCTAAGATACGTGACTGACATAACCGGACCGGATCCACTCTCTTTGGTGAAGTTGGGGGGGGGTGGAGGTAATTCGGAAAAATGAGGTATCTGTAACTCACGAACGAATGATCAGATCTTAATGAAATTTGATATTTAGAAGGATCTTGTGCAATAAAGCTATTATTTTAAATTCCGACCAGATCCTGTGACATTGGGGTGAGTTGGAGGGGGAAACCAGAATTCTTGGAAAATATGAAAATTGGGGTATTTTTATCTTACGAATAGGTGATCACATCTTAATGAAACTTGATATATAGAAGGATCTTATGTCTCAGATGCTCCATTTTCAACTGGAATTGGATCCGGTGACATAGGGGGTTGGAGGAGGGAAACAGAAATCTTGAAAAACGCTTAGAGTGGAGAGATCGGGATGAAACTCGATTGGAAGAATAAGTACAAGTTCTAGATACGTGATTGACATAATTCGAACGGATCCTTTCTCTTTGGAGGAGCTGAGGGGTGTTAATTTGGAAAAATTAAGGTATTTTTAACTTAAGAACGGGTGACCGGATCTTAGTGAAATTTGATTTTTAGAAGGAATTCATGTCTCAGCGCTCTTATTTCAAATCCCGACCAGATCTGTTGACATTAGGGGGAGTTGGAGGGGGAAATCGGAAATCTTGGAAAACGCTTAGAGTGCAGGAATCGGGATGAAGCTTGGTGGATATAATAAGCAAATGTCGTAGATACGTGATTGACGTAACCGTACTGGATTCGCTCTCTTTGGGGGAGTTGTGGGGAGGGATTCAGTGCTTTGGCGAGTTTGGTGCTTCTGGACGTGCTAGGACGATGAAAATTGTTAGGCGTGTCAGGGAGCTGCACAAATTAACTTGATAAAGTCGTTTTCCCAGATTCGACCATCAGGGGGGCTAAAGGGAGAGGAAAAATTAGAAAAAATGAGGTATTTATAACTTACGAGTGGGTGATCGGATCTTAATGAATTTTGATATTTAGAAGGACATCGTGACTCAGAGCTCTTATTTTAAATCCTGACCGGCATTAAGCCTCTTATTTTCCTTTTCAAATCAATCTATTGATTCATAGAATTTTGTTAGAGCTCATACCATATGATCTCTTGGCTCTTAGCTCTTCTTGCCTCGTCACAAGTGCCATATGAGCTCTTAGCTCTTGTTTTATTTAATTATGTATAAAAGTCAGGTTGGCCTCAGAGAATATATATATATATATATATATATATATATATATATTGAACAAAGGAAGTGAGACAAACAAGACAATAAAATCAAGCTAGAAATCGGAAATGACAAGAACAGTACGAAAAAACGACAATAAAATTGGCCATTTACTAAGAACCTATTGCAATATCAAGAATTCTTGTGCTGGTGAACCACCACACATTTTTTCTTACTCTCATCCTGCTTAAAGTTCTGATTTAATCACTTCTTATGCAATCCCCGAAGATTTAAAGTCGTTTGCACTTTGGCCTCGTCTCAAAAAACATGAATTAGAATGCTAAGTAGGCATAAAAGTTAACTATGAAATAAAAAATGAAATACAAACCTGGTTCTAAATCCAATATCATATCCAAGGCTTGCCTATAATGTGGAACTTGTTCATTTAATCCCGTTAAATTGAATTTATCCTGAATGTAGTCTTCATCCACCTAAACGACAAAGCAAAGTCAACACTTCATAGAGCAACAATTAAAAAAATAATAAAACCACCACAAAAAATTATATTAACATAAACACACAAATTTACACACATAAAAGAGACATGACTAGACTGGTGGAGAATTAGTCTACTGCGAGCAATGCTTTTATCTTGACACACCTTTTTTTGGTGCATCAAATCTAAACAGCCTATGTAACATAAGTGCGCTGGCAGCCACAGGGTCGAGGGAAGAATGAAAAAAATTAATAGATGCCTGTGGCACCTCTAGAGGGACAGTTTAGTCTACAGGTAGATTCATTGGTACTCTTCTTGAATGACATAAAACAGCGTTTTGACGTTAACCTTTGTATAGCAATGACATATTCATTAATATGTCACTGCTTTGCCCCTTTAGCCCATTCCCTGAAACTTTACGAAGCATATCAGAGCAGAAGAACGCGTACTCCCCTCATTCTCAAAAAGTTATTGATGCTTCCCCAGAAGAACTACTAAAATAAACCTGCTATAATGTAGAAGACCCATGTGTGACAAATGAGGAAACACCTCTTCTCAGCTCCATTCTGGTTAAAACGTATACTTTAAGCCATTTCCAAAGAAATCTGAATAATTCAAGCAGTTTTTTCATGATATTGTTCCAGCATAACCTAGAGGATCCAAGCGTCTCCTTTTATTTAGGGTATCCAATTACCTTTAAATGGCTCACAAAACTGAATTTGAATAATCCTTACTTCATGCCTATTTACTTAGTTCTGCTCTAGAATGGATGATAAACTATCTATCAACACGTGAATGATATCACTTTTATTCAATTCTTAAAAAGATTATGTAAGTTTTGCCTCTCGCTGAGACTATCTGTCTTGGCTTTGCTCCAATTAGTCAGGGCTTTCATTCATTACCTCCACCAAGTTGATTTTACTTCAAAAATAATTCTCTTTTATTCTTGGGGGTTATTTATCCACCCAAACGCATGCTCAATCCATTTATATATTACTAACCATCCCAAACAGAGGAAGGGGAGATTCACTTCTCCCAAATCACTCCAAAGGCAACTGAAAAATTATGGTCTAGATATGTGCTTTTTCTTTTTTGACCATAAAAATGTGTTCACAACTAGACTTTCCATACTCATGCTGCTTATTAATCTTATAATGTCTGCAAAATCTAAGCCAATTATTATTGTTATGTTCCAATCATTTAATCTAAATTCATAAACTACTCTAAGGTTTTATGCAAAAACAAATCTATAAAAATAATCCAGAGACTACATGGAATCAGCAAACATATTGATCAAGCCATGAGAAGAAAAGATGGATATTTTTTTGGAGGTGATCCGTGGTTCATTGCTTTTTATTGGTCATAAAAGTGAAACAAACTATTCACATATTTATATTTCTGTAAAATTAAAAATGGTGAGCATATAAAATAAATAACAAGAGCTAAGAGCTCATATGACACTTGTGACGAGGCCAGAAGAGCCAAGAGCTCATATGGTATGAGCTCTAACAAAATTCTATGAATCAATAGACTGATTTAAAAGGAGAATCAGAGGCTTAATGCTGGTCGGGATTTAAAATAAGAGCTCTGAGTCAAGATGTCCTTCTAAATATCAAAATTCATTAAGATCCGATCACCCACTCGCAAGTTATAAATACCTCATTATTTCTAATTTTTTCTCTCCCTTCAGCCCCCCAGATGGACTTTATCAAGTCAATTTGTGCAGCTCCTTGACACGCCTACCAATTTTCATAGTCCTAGCACGTCCAGAAGCACCAAACTCGCTAAACCACTGAACCCCACCCCCTAACTCCCCCAAAGAGAGCGAATCCAGTACGGTTACGTCAATCACGTATCTACGACATTTGCTTATTCTACCCACCAAGCTTCATCCCGACTCCTCCACTCAAAGCGTTTTCCAAAATTTTTAATTCCCCCCTCCAACTCCCCCCAATGTCAACAGGTCTGGTCGAGATTTCAAATAAGAGCTCTCAGACATGGGTTCCTTCTAAATATCAAGTTTCATTAAGATCCGGTCACCCATCCTCATGTTAAAAATACCTCTATTTTTTTTTCCAAATTAACACCCCCCAGCTCCTCCAAAGAGAACGGATCCGTTCCAATTATGTCAATCACGTATCTAGAACTTTTGCTTATTCTTTCCATCAAGTTTCATCCTGATATCTCCACTTTAAGCGTTTTCCAAGATTTCTGCTTCCCCTCTCCAACCCCCTATGTCCTGGATCCAATTCGACTCAAAAATTGAGCATCTGAGACATAAGACCCTTCTATATTTCAAGTTTCATTAAGAATTAATCACCTATACGTAAGATAAAGATACCCCAATTTTCACGTTTTCCAAGAATTCCGGTTTCTCCCTCCAACTCCCCCCGATGTCACAAGATCTGGTCGGAAGTAAGACCTCTAAAGCACAAGATCTTTCTAAATATCAAATTTCATTAAGATTTGATCACGTGTTCATAAGTTACAAATACCTAATTTTTTCTAATTTTACGAATTATCCCCCCCCCCCCAACTCCACCAAAGAGAGCGGATCCGATTATGTCAGTCACGTATCTTAAACTTGTTTTTATTCTTCCCACCCAGTTTCATCCAGATCTCTCCGCTTTAAGTATTTCCTAAGACTTCCGCCCCCCAACTGCCCCCCCCCCAATGACGCTGGATCCGGTAGGGATCCGATCACTTCTTCGTAAGTTAGAAATACGTCATTTTTTCTAATTTTTCAGAATTAACCCTCCCCCAACTCCCCAAATAGAGCGGATCCGTTCCGATTATGTCAATCACGTATCTAGGACTTCTGCTTATTTTCCCACTAAGTTTCATCCCGATCCCTCCATTCTAGGCGTTTTCCGAGATTTTAGGCCCCCCCCCCAATGTCACCAGATCCAGTCGAGATTCAAAATAAGAGCTTTGAGACACGATATCCTTCTTAAGGAAACAATAAAACAAATTGTCCCTCATTTTACTTCCTTAACTACGTCTATAAACTACTCAAAAAAGAATTTGGGTAATCATGAGCAAATAGAAGATGATTAGCAAAAATTGAGGGTATTTTCTTCAGACACTGATATGATAGTTTTAGAAAGTAAGACCAATAGTAAGGGATTCTTCAATCTTCGCTAAGGGAAATATGCTCACCATACCTGGTAATTTACCAAAGAAAAAATTCATATAACCTTTTTGTTTAGGGAGACAGTCAAATAAATTACCCCTCTTTTTTCTTTCTCTATCTATGTCTATAGACTGCAAAAAAAAAAAGAATTGGGACCAATGATGAGCAAATAAAAAAAAGCAGAATAAAAAGATAATCATTTTTCTAAGATTGATATGTTAGCTGTTCAAAATAGGAGTAAAAAGCAAGGGGTCCTTTCATCTTTGTGAAGGAAAATGTGCTCTCTTAACCTCTATAGCTGGTGATATATCCGAAAATACAAGCACTTGTATAACCTTCTTGCTTAAGGAGACAACAAAATAAATTGTCTCCCCTTCACACTTCCCTGCCAATGTTTATAAACTGATAAAAAAAAACAGTTGGGAAAATGAAAATCTTAAGTGTCATCAAGAAGAAATTAAGATAAGTATTTTTTCAGTGATTAAACTAAAACTTTTAGCGTAAATTATTTCTAAGAAAAAATCAAAAAGAAAAGAATACCTCACAAAAAAATTCATTTCCTCTCAAGCCACAAAACCAAGAAATCCATGATACTTCTTCAGAGCTACTCATCCTATGGAAGAAACAAAGATAAGAACAAGCTGAGTAGAACAAAACAAAAAAGCAAAACAAAATGTACAATGATTGTGTAGATATTTTCCATGCGCCCAAGTCAAGTAAAAAAAAAATTCAAAAGTCAGTGAGCATGAGAGAGGAGAGAGAGAATGATGGACAAAACATAGAACACTAACAAAGGACTTAGGTGTATGAACAGATATTTCATCAAGCACCACATTGTATTTTATAATCAAAATTGCCAAGCTGAACAATTTCAGGTACATTAAAAATTATAGTTTAATAACACAACTGTAACAGAAAAAAACTAATAAACTTCACATGTTTTTCCAGTAATATGCCACAAAACATAAACAAAGATATAACCATATACACAACCATTGCATCAGTCTTCATAAATGAACCTGATAATGGTCACATTTTCAACTGTAGAGTACAGCACCCAGAATTTTTATGAGCTATATTACAGTTACTGCATCTATGGTCAAAAACAACTCAAAGCCTAACCATCAACAAAATTCATCCTTGTCTGCTAAAAGAAGCTGCTTGCAAAATTGCCCCTGTCCTAGTAATACTTTCACATTCCCTTAACCATAGGCAAGTCTACTCCCAATGGAAACCAGCCTATATTGCACCTATTTTTAAAACGGAATAGATCCAAAGCAGAAAATTATAGACTTATCAGCCTTACATTTGTTGTTGCAAAAGACCTTGAAAGGATTGCTATCTATGCACTTCTTCAATACCTTGTTAATAATGAAATTATCTCCAACTCTCCCAACTTGTGTCAGTGGCGAAAACCTAGGAGTCACTATAGATAATCTTCTAAAGTTCCACAAAACTCTGCATACACTGTTTCCAAAGCAAATTTAAGCCTTGGACTTATTAAAAGAACACTTACTAACCAACCATGTAGAATGTTCTTTAAGCTATACAAGGCAATTGTGAGACCAGTTCTTGACTCTTGAACCTGTCTTGCTGGTCCCTTTTACAAAGGAGATATGCAGTAGATTGAAGGAGTACAAAGGAGGACCAGCAAGTGCATCTCTGGACTTTGGAAGAACCCATATAATGAAAAGGTGTCTAACATAAATTCCCATCTTTGATCTTCTGATGCAAGTGCAGTTACATGCTACTCACATATAAATTTGTTAAAAAACCCCAAAACAAGCTCTTTAGTCAGTTACCCAATGGACAAATATGAAGTCATTCTAAGAATCTTCATAAGCCCAGAGTTAACTGCAGAGACTTCTTTAGCTGAAGGTTTACCAATAATTGGAAATGTTTAAGCAAGGAGACAGTGTCTATAACATTAGCTGAAGGTCTTAAAAAGAGACTAAACAAAGAATGGAAAACAAAACCTTCAAGATATAACTGGAGCTGCCCATCATCTGTGTCTCATAAATAGTGATTAATATTTATGCATATACATAAGAGTTTGGCTAGGATGCAGATGCTGTTTGTCAGACCCAATCAACTTGCATACTGTATCAGAAATATATTTTGTTCTGTGGTGTGAACTTTAAACTATAGAAGATTGGTCCCATTGACCATACCTATATCTGGTCACTGCTACTGAGTGGGCTTAAATTGCACCTATCCTAGCATACTCTTAGTTGGAAGGCATGTCACAGCCGTATTTCTATTTTGTGTGTAAAGTGTTTTAATTACCATCTGAACAATGGAACTAAGCAGATCCAACATTAGACCTTATTACAGTAATTAAAATGTTCAAATTACCTCTATACAAGACTCTCCACCCACTTTACCAGGACAACTAATCCAAGAACCAATGTACATGACAACTATAAGTATAGAGAATGTTTTGAAAAGGTTTAAAAGACTGGATGTGAATGAAGCTGCTGGTCCAGATAACCTACAACCCAGACCATTAACAGAAGTAGCTGAACAAATTTGCTGAGGGGATTGATTATGGGGATTGACCAACTCCATGGGGTGGGGGTGGGGGAATGTAGGTGCAATAGACTTACTGGCACTGGGAATTTCTTCTGGATATTGGCACATTCATTTGCAATTCCTCTATACATGGATGGATTTCTTAACCAGTTGTGCGGGGTATTTGAGCTACTGGCATCAATTTTTGTCTGATAATTTATCAAAAGAAATCTTTATCTTTCATTTATTGTTGATAATCCACTCTCAGTAAGCATTAACTTAGTACTTGTTGATTTCCTAAGATCAAATATGAGACAGATTATATCATTTTGTGCTGCTTCAATTTTTTGCATCATGGTCTTTGTACAAGCACCATAAACAATGAGCTCATAATCAATATAGGGTCTTATATTTGATTTATAAAAATGAAGTAAAGTTTTCTCATTACAAACCCAGGGTGTGGATAGTAGTCTTTGTGTTATTCTTATTTTTCTATAGCATTTTTCATTGTGTTTGTGATGCGAATGCGGAAATTAAGTTTTTGTCCAAGCATTAAACCTAGGTAATTAATTTGATTGTCCTCTGGAATAATTATTCCACTTAGAGTTAGTCTTGCATTGACATTATTTCTTTTATGGTGGAATTGGATGATTTTCGACTGGTGGGTGCAATGGGTAAATCAGATTTTTTAGAATTATTTTTCAAATTGGAAGGGACTTTTGAAACTTTGAATGTGCATCTAGTAGTGTCTAAGATTCATTTAAACCTGAAATTTTGGAAGGGTAACTACCTCCCGGAAAGTTATGATGTTGGTAGACTCCAGGATGAAAATTTGAGAAAAAATTTCCAGGAACAGCTGAATACTAAACTTGAGAATTTAAAATTTGACAATGCGGAGGATGGATGAAATAATTTCAGAAAAACAATTTGTGAAGTTGCTGATGGTGTCTTAGGGAAGAGTGCTAAGACTGCAACTAGGAATATTAGTGAAAAAGCTTTAGGTTTAATAGAGAGTAGAAGGGGTTTGTATAAGAATCATCTGAGTGATAGGTCGAATGAAAACAAAAGGAATGTAAGGAAAGTGGAGAAAGCATTAAAATATGAACTAAGGAGATGTGAAGTGGAGGCCATGGATAAAATTGCTGAGGATCTGGAAGATGCGGCTAGACGGCATAATAGTAAAATATTATACTGGCATGTCAATAAAATGAAAGGGAGTAGCCAATCTGGACTAGTCTCAGTTAAAGATAGAAATGGGACCACAATTAGTGATAAGGAAAAAGTTAAAGAAAGATGGGTGGAACATTTTGAGAATGTGCTAAACCGAGATACAGTTGCAGGAAAAGATATAGATAAAAATAAAAAAGTTTGTGATACCTTGGATGTGAAGGAATATTTGTTTAGTGAGGAAGAATTAGTGACAGTACTAAAAGGATTAAAAAATAATAAGGCTCCAGGTGCTGATAGTATGATTAATGAGTTTCTTAAATATGGTGGCTCTGAGGTTAGGAATAAGCTACTGAAGATTATGAACATGATTTTTGAAAAAGGGGAAGTACCCAATGATTTTAGGAAAACCTTAATTAAACCACTGTATAAGAAAGGTGACAAGAGTGAGTGTCGTAATTATCGAGGAATTAGTCTGGTCTCTGTAGGTAGCAAATTACTGAGTAATATGATACTTTTTAGACTTAGAGATGCTGTAGACAAAGTTTTAAGGGAAGAACAATACGGTTTTAGAAAAAGTAGAGGATGTGTCGACCAAGTTTTCACTCTTAGGTTAATAATTGAGAAGTCCCTTTGTTGTCAAACACCTTTGGTCCTCAGTTTTATCGATTATGAGCAAGCTTTCGATTCTGTTGATAGAAGAGCGTTAACAAAGGTCTTATCATTATATGGTATACCAGAAAAATACATTAAAGTGATTTGTGCTATGTACAAGAATAATACTGCTGCGGTTAAGGTAGGAAATGAGGTTAGCAACTGGTTTTGTATTAAATCGGGAGTTAAGCAGGGTTGTGTTCTATCCCCCTTTATATGGATCATTTTGATGGACTTCGTCTTAAGGAGCACAGGAAAGGCAATTGGAGACCACGGAATCAAATGGGGAGGAAAAACGCTCCTGGAATTAGATTATGCTGATGATTTAAGCACATTAGATGAAAGTGTGAGCAAAATGAATGAAGTTTTAGAGGTTTTGCAAGTTCAGGGTGCTAAAATAGGCTTGAAAATTAATGCTAAGAAGAATAAGTCACTAAGGCTAGGAATAAGTGAAGATGAACAGGTGAAATTAGGTAACAAAAGATTGATCAAGTTGGGAGCTTCAGTTACCTTGGTAATATTATTAGTAAAGATGGTGGGAGCAGTGAAGATGTTAAAAGTAGAATAGCTAAGGCTCAGGGTGTTTTTTCACAGTTAAAAAAAGTTTGGAAGAATAGAAAGATAAGTCTGCAAACCAAGATTAGAATACTGGAAGCTACAGTGATGACAGTGGTCAAATATGGTTCTGAAGCATGGGTGCTCTGAAAAGCAGATGAAAATTTACTAGATGTTTTCCAGAAAAATTGCCTACGGATTGTTCTGGGTACCCGGCTGACTGACCGTATTTCAAACAGTAGGCTGTACGAAAAATGTGGTTCAAAAAAAGAAAGGTTGAGATGGCTGGGCCACATTCTATGGATGAAGGATGACAGATTACCAAAGATTGTCCTTTTTGGCCAACTGTCTGGGGCTACACGGAAAGCAGGTTGTCCTTGTCTGGGTTGGGAGGATGTCATAAATAAAAATTTAAAGGAAATGGGAACTTCCTGGGAGGGTGTAAAGAGGGAGGCTTTAAATAGATTAGGTTGGAGAAGGAGCGTGCGTAGCTGTGTTGGCCTCAGGTGGTTTGGTGCTGCAGTGAGTTATTATTATTATTAGTAGTAGTAGTAGTCTCTAAGGTGTTTCCAGTTGCCAATAATACCAGACCATCAGCACATTGCAGGTTGGTGTGTGGGAGGCTTGAGTCCCAGAGAGATAGGGAGAAGAGGAGGCAGCTCAGGACTACGCCCTGTGGAAGACCTATGGTTATTGTAGTTTTAGTTGAGGAGGCTGAAACTTCACAGACAATGAAACTTCGATTTTCTATGATAGATTTTATAAAGGATGACTAACTTTGGGGGTAATTCAAGACTTGCAAGTTAGGCTAAAAGGATCTGGTAGTTCACATTGTCAAATGCCCCATCAAAGTCAAGGAATGTAGCAACTGGGACATTATTTTTAGATAGGAATTCATTTATTGCATTTGTTAACAATATAAAAGCATACGTTGAGGAGTGGTGTTTCCTGAAACCAGTTTGAGTATGAGGTATCATATTATCCTTTTCAACAAACCAAAGAGTGAATGGTAAATCATTTTCTTCATTACTTTTCCCAGCACAGGAGTAATCATTATAGGCCTGTAAGACTCAGGGTCATATTTCAGTTTATTTTCCTTTAATATTTGTAGGAGGGATGAACATTTCCAAAACACTAGGAAATTTGGATACAGCCCATGCATGACTACAGCAATTTAGGAGTTTTTAATTATCATTATCATAATGGGTATTATTATATAATAGCTCATACTGGAGTGGGGTGGGAAATGTCTTTCCCACAGATGTGACTTATGAGCTTATGTATAATTGGATCACATGTTTCTCTGGAAAGACTATTTGCAAAATTATTCCAGTAATTATATCTAGACTGTTTTTTAGACATGTTCTCCTGATACCTTTTCTGTTCTCCATCTATTTTGGCACTCATTTGTCCCCCATACTTTAGGAGCGTGTTCAGGGATTGTTTTCCTGGGTGTGGTCTGGGGGATACCATGATTAGATTCATTTGTTAGTATGGATAACAAAACTTCAGCATGTGTGTCAGCTGTCAAAAATGAGATACATGATTCCTGGTTGATACTTATAATTTCACCATTAGGCATATTTTTGAAGATAGTCCAATTTGCTTTAGTGTTAATATATTTGGGGATATGTGGCAGAACTTTAGCTGATTCATTTATTGAAGAAACTATGCAAAGTGGTCTGTGCAAAGGTTATATAAATTCTATTCAAAATAATTATTGAAACAATTTGTAGGTGAATTGTGGAAAATCTGCCACTTTTTGGGTTAAAATGCGCATTTACATTTGGAAGGGTAGCAACCGCTAAATCAGTATTATTCATATCAAACTTTCAATAACCTTGCCAGCTTTTTTTGCTGGCTTATCCCCAACAAAAGGGTGTACACAAATAATAATGTTTTTTGCATGTTAAACCACTTGTATAACTGAAGAAATTCATGGCATCTGTAGTTTGGTCATTAGGGTTATAAAAGCTTATCATTTAAATTTTGGTATTATTCAGCCAAAGAGTAATTCCAATTGTATCAGTATTGTTTAAAAACTACAGAAAATTAATGCTACAAAACTTGATATTATTATTTATTATTAAAGCAACACCACCTCCTTTTCCCTCTGATGACCTATCCTTTCTCAGAATAGTATATCCTGGAAATTTTATTTGTTGGTTTACTGAAGGCAAGCATTATCAATGGGATTATTATTCATAAAATATACTAGTTCATTTAAATTATTTTCTGAAAATGATTGTACATTCCAATCAAATATTGAGATGTGCTGCTTTATAGCTTTAGTTTTCATATAATAGATATTGTGTCTCAATGTTTATCTTTGTTAAGAGTAAAGCAAGATCCTTTTTTGCTTTAATAAAGATGTGATTGGGTAGGTAGATGTTTGCCAATTCATTTATGATTTTTGCTTTCTGTGGCTGTTGTAGGTTCATGGACTGAACTAGATTAGAGTTTAATATATAAAGGCATATATTAGGTTTTAGTTTCTTTGGTTTTTCATCTTGTTTGTCATTAATTAGGGGCTTAATTTCTGGTAATGCTTCTGATTCATTTGTGTAATGCTTTCTGCTTGGAAGGGTGGCCACACAAACCTCTTATCAGTGGATGCAGAGGCTAGCTAGCTCAGTCTTGGTGATTCTCTTTGATAGAAATGTGATCTGGGGTGTTGTGGGGGGTGCTTGTTGCTTTGGGTAGATTAGAGTTGAGTGTTCTGTGAGTGAAAGTATTGTGTAGTTTCATAAAGAGTTTATTTTGGTGTGATTGGGCTACAATTGCTTCCAGGGCTGCAAATGGGTAAGGTATAGCTTTCTGTGTTGTTAATTGGAGTGTTAGTGCTTGTTTTTTTCTGTACAGGACACAGTGTTTTATTGGAAGAACCATGGGGGCCTTTGCAGTTTATACAAATAGGCTGGTCTTTTTACAATTTGTCATTCCTTTGGGATGGGAACTTTTACATTTACTGCAGGTTTGTAAGATTTCATTGCATTTGTTTGCTGTGTGTCCTAGTTTTAGAGAGTTTTGGCACTGGATTGGTTTTGGCTTGTGGGGTTTCATTTGTCCAAAGAGGAATGTCTGACCTAGGATATTATTTTTTCCTCTGAGTATGAATAAGAAAGACTTGCTTGGCTATTAGCATCTGGTTTGCCCAGTTGGGTGACATCTGCAACTAGGATTCAGTTACCAGTTCTGTCATCAAGCCCTTCTTTTAGCTTGTGAATAGGTGTTACTGGAAGGATGCTCTACACAGCTATTTTAATTGGGTTATGGTTTGGGGTCCATAGAGCAGACTTAATTGGGATGTTATGAAGGGTTTTAAGTTAAGTAGTATTTCTGCTGATTTAGACTCTCGGAGAACTATTAGCAAAGATACAATATGGTTAATGTTTAAAGGAAACATTGATTTTAGCAATTTGAAGATCAAAACCCTTATTAAAGTTATCTTATTTATCTCAAAGGGGGTATGAGGAAAATTTTTTAAATATATTCCAAGGTTTTATGAAGGGAGAGTCGGAGCAAGGGGAAAGGAATTATTTTCCATTGGGTGGATTTTTTTCCTTTTTTGGAGCTCTTAAAAAGGACCTCTTGAAAGTCATTTTCATCATGGATAGTGACAAACACCCCCCTCCCCCTCCACAATTGTTTTGTCCATTGAACTTGAATCATCATGTAAGCTTTGAGATAGAGAGCAATTGTCCATACCTGGAATTTGGAATGACCTTTTGTATCTTGTCATTATAAAATGGATCTTAAAGCACTCAACAGTACCCAAAGACAATCAACAAAGCTCATACAAGCTTTGTAAGACAAACCATATGAGGAACATATTGTGTCCCTCAGACTCCCTACCCCAGTCTATAGAAGAAAGAGAGGAGATACAATCACTACTCACAAACTACTTGAAAACAACCTTCAAGTCAAGTTTTCTCCTCATTTTTGCAAGTGTAACAAGATGCAACACAAAGAAGCTGCAAGTTTTCTGTTGTCATTAATGTGAGTACTGGCACTTCTTCTCTTTAAGCATTATCCCTCACTGGAACAGCCTCTCCAAAGCCACCATCCAGTCTCAAACCATAGATACATTTAAGAAAGGAGTTAATCTTGACTGGGCTAATGCAGAGTGTAGGCTAACCTGAGATGCCAAACCATATTCTTGTCACACCACCAGCAAGATGTTCTATGGAAGGCTCAATTTCAATGCTAAAAAGGAATAATTTGCTTTTTTTGGTCAGTTAGAGCTAGCCTCTGGGTACCAGGTAATTGTGGATTAACTCAACCCAGGCCTATGACTTTCTAGGTTACATGGAGTTAGGCTAGAGATACTCTTACCTCTGACAGTTCAGAGTGCAATTTTTTGACACCATAATTTTGGGTAATTTCTAAAATTGATTTTGGCAATTTTATAACTGGAAAGCTACAAACCATCCACCAGCACCTGGTCACTACAATGAAAATAACTTCAAACAGCAATTCAGGAGCTTCACAAGGAAAATCTTAGATTGCTCCAAGCTATAACTTAAGGTAATAACTGAAATGTAGCACTTAAAATGCGTAATTTTTTAATGTACACATAGATTCACATGTGGCCCTTTGCTTCACTCAAAAATGTGCTGTGCTTTTGCTTAATATTCTGCAGCATATTTCTAGGACATTGTGATTGCTAACATCTTTTATTTAAGATTAATGGGTGCATTTCACACAAAAAAGCACATAAACTAACTGATAAAAGAAAATTTCCCACAGTATTTTCAGTTTTTATAGATCATTTTGAAAATATACTTTGCTGGGTAGCTATAAATACTTAACATGGTTAGTAGAAGTGCTGCATACAATTGTTTTGTTGATGTACTTTAGCTTTTAAAATAGTGGAAAGTGATAGCACATTTTTACATTTTCATACCAAAACAATAGCTGCATTATAAAATTTTTTTGTAAAGACATTGGTAAAATATATTGAAATTAATAAAACTTAGTCCTTAATAAACTTAAGTTGTAAAGCATTAAATAAATATCTGACATCCATAGATAGGTCAATACTATGCAGACCCCAATAGCTTTAATTACACTATACATTTTTAATTTTTGTTGCCAATATAATCTTGCACTTTGTTATAGTAAATCCACATTTAACAGAAAAAAAGAAACTTTTAAACAAGATTAAAGAGCTAAATTGGGTCAATGTTGATATTACCTGAACAATTGTTTTGGGTCATGAAACTATTGTTAATAGATGCATTTTGACTTTTTGAACATCTTTTCTCTCTTGCAAAACTACTGCAAACTCACCATTATGGAGTTATTCCAGCCCAAATATTCTTGTATTTACACATATAAAATTGCAATCATTTCTGTTTTATTGATCAGATATTTGAAATTGCAAATCTCTAATAGTTTAGACACAAATTTGGGCTATATATTTGCACTTTAGGGGGGTGGGGATAAAACATAACATATATTAAATATGTAAACTAACCATTGTTGTATTTAATATATGCTATGCTTTACCCCCCCCCCCCCCTAATGTGCCAATATATAATAACTCCATTGTGGTGAATTTGCAGTAGTTTCACAAGAGAGAAAAGATGTTCAAAAAGTCAAAATGCATCTATTAATAATATTTTCAAGACCCAAAACAATTGTTCAGGTAATATCAACATTGACCCTAAGTTGAACCAAAAAGCTAAAACTACCAAAATGGTATTTTTCCAAGAGAGAAAAGATGTTCAAAAATTCAAAATGCATCTATTAATAATAGTTTCATGACCCAAAACAATTGTTCAGGTAATATCAACATTGACCCTAAGTTGAACAAAAATGCAAAATAGTAAAATAATTTTCCAAATAAATAAAAGAAACCTTAAAAAAAAGAAACTACAAAGAAATAGCTAAGTAAAACTCAAAATAAGCAGAAATTAAGATGAATAGGCCTGATGCCTCCCATGCCAAATAAAGACAACACACAATTTACACTTTACTGAAAACAATCCTCATTTTTTTTTTGAATATTTCTATTTCTTATAATATTAAACAAAATAATGTATGCAATAAACAATTAGTGCATGCCTCTCCTCTATAATAATCTATTCAGAGCCTCTTTCTTTATAATATCCCAGTAAGTTCTCATTGCCTCTTAATTGGCAAGTAGCCTACTTAATCAAAGATGGGTCTATCACAGATGGCCTATATTTAACCTAAGACAAGTGGTTTGAAGCAAACTAGGCATAGGCTAAATTAATTTAAATAAGCTAGGATTTAAGATTAACTTTTGTTAAACTTTCAATATAAAAAATCTGTTCATGGTTGTATTCACTAAATCCTAACTAGACCTAAGACAGTCCTCAACCTTAGTCAATCTTGACTAGGCTATCTATATTATGTCTAAAATTAATAATCTAATGGCCATGTTTGAGGAAGGTATTTTTGATATGAATTTGGAATTGGGAGGAGTAAGGCATAGTGAAGCTGTAGTCAAAATGTGTTCAGATTTGCATATTAAGGATTTTATGAAGTAAGAATTTAGTAATAGGCTATATATTATGTAGGTCTATTCCAAAAATTGTCCCTTCTCAACACTCCCAATAGACTCGTACCATATTGTTTATTCGGAATATTTGTCCAAAATTGAGCATTGATTCATTACTCTATGAACATTCAAGCTGGTCACTTAGCCTTAAGAAAATTTAGAATAATCAAGTGGCATAACAATACTTTTCTCTAGTAGTATAACAAGAATTTTCCAATGATTAGGTATTTGGGGGGCGCTACACTGTCCAAAAACTGGGATTTAAAAGCAATGTAGACTGAATGTAAATTACTTTTTTAATCTCACCCTAGCCTAGTGAGCCAAAATCAAACTCGGGCTTACCTTAAATTATTTGTATCCTATTCTTATTGGTTTGATCTCGTGTATTCCTTAGTCTATTTTTTTAAATCAGGGAAACCCTGACACAATCGAAAGCAATTTAAAAGGTTGCCACTTTCTAAGATCAAGGAATATTCAATAATGTGTTCTAAATAACTAAATAATAAATAAATGCATGCGGAAAACGTTAATTTTAAACTGCCATCTAGAAAAATGCTCAACGCCATCTAAAAAAATTTCTTATATTTCCTGGGTTGTCTTACTCAGCAGATAAAGTGCAATAGCCTTTTTCTGAATTTGGCTTAACACTCTCATCGCTTCAATTTGAGAACCTGATTTGAATTCTTTTAGAGTTTGTCACAGTGAGGCAGAAGTCTGTGTGAACCTCAATCCAATTCTGTCGTACGTCTGTTCCGCCAGGAACAAATCGTGTCGAGATTGACTTAGCAGTGGGAACCAGGGGTTAAAGGGAAGAAATTATATGTATATACGGCGAACATTTTACTCATTTGTGCAAAGTGGCAATGCTCTTTTTTACGATAGAAAAGGTTTCCGTCCCAATGCTGTTGTACCATTACAGAATTATATTGGTGGCTTGAAGTACAGATTAAAACTAAAAACTCACTTCGATTACTGTTCATTGATTAATTTATTTAACACCTGCTCCACAAAATACATTTACTTGTGTAGATAGACTACTGAATGATACGGATAGTTTTGTCTTTTTTTAAAGATACAATTCTTCAAGATATGCAAGAGTGATTATTCTAACCTGGATATGGAATTTAACCGTGACAATAATCTACTTTTCTCCTCAATCACATTGGTCTCACTTCGTCAGTTCAATTCGGGTTATTTTTGGTAAAACTATTCGAACATTTTGTTTATCTTGGTCTTCCGACTGGGTGTTCATAGGAGCGAGCTTGTTCGCTGCTGATTTTCCGCCTTGAAAGAAGTGCGATGTGTCTTTTTTTAATTTTTTTCAAAATAAAGCACTTAAACCGAATAATCAATGTAATATTGCATTGTTTGCAGTGCTGTGAATATTCCATTCACAGCACTGTTTTCAAGATTTTACACAAACAGATACATGTAAACTGTAATCGATATATATACCAAATTTATAAAATATTCGCTTCCTTTACCCCTATGCACCTAACACTCAACCTGGAAATAAAAACTAGCCAGCCCAGAAACACTTTTGTCAAAAATTATTTATAAAGATTCCCAAAAAAAAGTGTTTAGCCATGACAGCCCCTTTCTAGACAGTGATATTTAAAGTATTCAATATATGGCTGTTGTTAATTGTTTAAACATCTATCTTTATTATTTATTTTTATGAACGCTGTATCATTTTTGTTTTTGTTTTTTTTTTGTATTCCCTTTTTGTCAACTGTTTGTGTTGTTTGACAGGCTGGAAATACGTAAATAAATTTAAGTACAAAAATTATAAGAACTTGTTGCCTTAATTACTTCCAAAACGCTCCCAGGGTATTAGGGTTTCACGTAAGCTTCTTGAAATCTGTAAGCATTAAATTTCAAGCGCGATCTATCACGCTAAACTTAATTTTACATTTCTCTCCAGAAAATAAAAATTCGACACCCTTTGAAGATGATCAAGTCTTAATTTGTACACAACTGGGATTGGAAGAATTCCATTCAGAATCCACAAGTTGTTTTTTTTTTCTAGAAATGTTAATAGCAATCCTTACAATCTAGCATACAAGACACAGAGACAAATAGATAAATTTATTCATGTGCCAAAAGAATATAAAATAATTATTTTAAAAGAAAACCCCCTAAAGGCCTCAAGTGCCTCTGGCATAAAGAGTATTTTCATTGATTTATTCATCGACACTTCCTTGGACAACTGGCATCGATATTAACATCAACAGAACACCAAACATTTTGTCTAGACTGGAGAGAGAGAGAAAGAGAGAAAGAGAGAGAGAGAGAGAGAGAGAGAGAGAGAGAGAGAGAGAGAGAGAGAGAGAGAGAGAGAGAGAGAGAGAGAGAGAGAGAGAGAGAGAGAGAGAGAGAGAGAGAGAGAAAGAGAGAGACAGGGGAGAGGGAAGAAATATACAAATTATTGAAGCCATAAAGGAGGGAAAGAGAAGAAACAAAAAGAAAATAGAGCAATAAATAAAAATATCAGCAAAGGAGAAACAAAAAAGAAGAAATCAAACTGATACTAGGATTTTTTTTTCTTTTTTCATTTTCCTCAAAGGTGCCATACGAGTAACATATTCAAACCAGTTCAGGCAAATAATTCCCTGCAATATAAGTTAAGGGGTTGAAAACTAATCTTACAAACGGAGCGAGAAAGATTTGGACATTACTTTAGTGAAGAAGCTAGTAATTAGATGGACCTGATACACAAGACAGAAAATAACGCTGAAAATAAAGATAAACACGACCAGAGAAAAAATTTGGAATATAGGGCTTTTAGTAAAATAACTTTGGAGCTGAAAAAAGTGAGGATGCATATGAAAGAGCATATAGATATTCTAGATCTAGCCACGTATTAGATGCTGAACGATTACTGTCAGTCTTGATGTTCTGAAAGAAAAGAAAAAAAAATATCTGTTTAATCAGGCAATATGAGACACATAATTTAGCCAAAGAAAGAAACAGGATACTCAGAATCGAGCGAGGAAAGACACCTTCGGTATTCCTTAGAACATTCAATTCCTGCAAGTTTTCCTTGTATGAAAGCAATGCGCTGCTTAATAGATATATTTTTCATTAAGAAACTACCAAACATTTTGGCATACATCGTCATTCGGTCTACTAGTAGAACCATTTAATAGAAAAATTCTGGTAATTTTTGACGCGCTTGAGAAATCTTGTCGTTAAAGATTTGGTACCACGTTCAGAATACTGTGATCAACCCATATTAATAAAACAAGAATACATGTTATAAGAAGTATTTGCAAAATTGAAAAGCGTCTAAATTCGATCAATATTCAGCTTGATAAAGCCATATGGCACGTTTCTTTTCTTGATAAACCATTTTGATTTTTCCCTCTTAGCTACCCCATATTCCATGTTTTGAACTTTAGATATTCCAATCGTATGCATCTAGAACTGTTCTTTTTAAAAGTTTAAAGTTAACCAAATAAATTTATGTATATTGGAACCGAGTTCCAATCACCTACCATACAGATTACTCTAGTTACCTGAGTCTTTCAG
The DNA here is from genome assembly GCF_032884065.1 of Artemia franciscana. Taxonomy (NCBI): domain Eukaryota; kingdom Metazoa; phylum Arthropoda; class Branchiopoda; order Anostraca; family Artemiidae; genus Artemia; species Artemia franciscana. The sequence continues at coordinate 4,008,851 of NC_088864.1, forward strand.
AATTAAAGGTATTTGAACTTTTTTCAGCTGAACAAAAGAGATTTAGGTGTAAATACTCATTTTTAGGGGGGGTAGCAGATGCTTTTTTATCAGGAATTGAGGGTCTAAGATCAAGCTTCAAGTGCAAATTAGGAGGATGGAGGGAGATTATGAACAATTTTAACCCCTTCTCCCCTATGTGTGTTGGAGGGTTTGAGATGTAGGTATGTTTTTGGTTTTCATATTTAAAATGCATTAAACCCTGATCATAGATGCGTTGCTGTGCAACTCTTCCCTCTTCTTTTTATGCAAGGAGGAATATGAACTACATTGAAAGTCCTTTTACCTCTTTAGACTGGTCTGAAGAACAACACTGTAGGTTAATATAAACTGACCGTGGAAAATAGCACAGTGTTTGAACTATAATAGAGCAGTGGTTAAAATCAGAATAGGGTAGAATTATGGAGGCAAGTGCTTTTTGAACTTGAGAAACGAGTTCTGATGCTATTAGTTAACTTACACTCCCTCATTGTGTTGCGAGAGCAACACTTTGGTTTTGTCCCGTTTTTTTTTTCTATGCCGCCGATGTCGGCTTATTCGTGGAAACTGGTAAGTGTCTAACCTGTGTGGTTTTTACGGAAAGTGTGGATCTCAGGCCGGATTGATGAACATGACATTACATTTTGGAAAGCTCCGCAGAACTCTTGCCTGGGGCCAAAAAGGATGGTTTTTTTTGTCCACGAGCCAGAGCCTATGGCGTGCGAAGTGAAGTGGATTTGTATAGCCTATGTCAGAGAGGAGTATCTGAAGTTGTGCAGCCAAGCTTTCGTTTCAAACCATGTTTCTGCTTTCGAGCGGAAAGCTCCGTTCTAGCAGGCAAACAGACAGGCACCTCTTTCAAATTGAAGATGGACTAAAATCTATAAGTGTTAAATATAAGCGGCAGTTACCCGGTCCCACAGCCAATATATCTTCTTTGAGTGATAAATAGAAAAATTTACAGGAGCAAAAATGTGGCATTTTCCCACGGGCCCGAAAGTGCTGCCATCTATTGTTTCTACCTATTTCTGTTCGTGATTTCAGCTGAGTTTATCATTCGGTTTTTCAGACTTGGGATTGCGGCAGAGAAATGCTATCAGATGTGCCTAATAAACTTTAAAATTTCTCTCATTGCTAAAGAAATTGGAGCTTATCCTTTGCTCCTTTCTAAGTGGTGACGCTAGAAAGTTGGCTTACGGCAAAAAAAATCAACTTTTGAACTAAGACAGATAAAATTTTTTTCGACGGCAATCGATAGCTCTTGATGAGCTGATCAAAGTATATGACATCCATTTTTTGGTACAAAAATTCCTTCATGAGGTATACCAGTTTGAAAGTTTCTAGGGTTTGACAACTTCAGTAGTAAGGTACACACTGACACGAAATCTAGGCCGATACAAATTATGAGACATATAGAGGACTTGTAAGCAATAGTCTCGACAGTCCAGTGTATTTGGTGGTAAAACCAATTTGGTTCCAGTGCTAAGACATGTAGGGGACTTGTAAGTAATAATCTGATGTTAGGCTACAGTCAACTTCAGCGATGAGGGGTTTGCAACAATGCTAGTTGGTGTACCAATTTATTTGTTTCCGGTGAACTTGATGCCTATCACGGGAGAGGGACCTTTAAGTAAGAATCTGTTCACTTTGGGCTAGAAATTTGTGCGCATTGTATTTGATCTCTTTAAATCTTACAGAATTAAGTGTTTACGCAACGGGTACAAACGATAACGCAAAACAATGAGGTAGCTTCGTAATAATTAGTGTCACCTATGGTATTTTAATCCTGAAAAGTTACGGATAGCTTTATAATACCAGCTAGATTATGTACGATATTGTTCCAAGTTTTCATCCGTCACGATGTCTACGATAGAAAAGGATAAAGTTCAACTGGCTGCAAAGTCAATTTAGTGCCTTCTTTCGATATTATTTTGTAGTTGTTGTTTTTTCAACGATGAGGAATAGCCTTTAGTCATGTGATAACTGATTGCGTTCTTGTTTGAACATACCGTTTTAAAAACTTCGATAGACTGACAATTTCATCATTTAACCGATAGTGAAGAAACAAGCACAAACGAGAATGTAAGACAATGCGATAGTTTCGTAATAATTAATAGAATGTCATCAATGGTATTTTGATCCTGAAAAGTTAGGGATAGCTTTATAATACCAACTAGATCATATAAGATATTGTTCCGAGTTTTCATCCGAAAAGGATAAAGTTCAACTAGCTGCAAAGTCAATTTAGTCCCTTCTCTCGATACTATTTCGCTATGGTTTTTCCAGCGGTGAGGGATAGCCTTTGATCATGTGATTACTGATCGATAGCGAAGAAACAAAACCAAAGTGTTGCTCTCGCAACACTTTAGTCGGCAAAGCCGGACAAAGATTGCCGCAACACTTCACGTTGCCCGGGCAACGTAGGTCTAGTTTTTTTTTTAAACTTGGCCTGTCTTCTCAAAGAAATATCCCCCCCCCAAAAAAAAAAAATTGAATGATTTCCTGGCAAAAACACTTCCGCAAAAAAAGGGAATAAGACAAAATTAAAAAGATTCGAACTTGAACTTGAACTCAAGCTCGAACTTGAAGCTTGAGTAGAATGCAAAGTTGTGTCTTAAAATGTATTAAACCTTGAACGTAGATTGGAAGCATTACTGTGCAACTCTTCCTTCTTCTTCTTATGCAAGGAGGCGTTTGAACCGCATTGAAGGACCTTTTACCTCTTTAGATTGGCCTGAAGAACAACAGTGTAGGTTGTTATAAACTGACGGTGGAAAATAGTGCGGTGTTTGAACTATAACAGAGCAGTGGTTAAAATCAGAATGGGGTAGAATTATAGGAGCAAGTGCACTTTGGACCTCAGAAATTAGTTCTGATGCTCTTAGATGACTTACAGTCCATAATTCTTTTCGAGTTTTTAATTTGGCGTGTCATCTCCAAGAAAGCAACAGCAAAGAAACAGCTTACGAGAATCTATAAACAGGGCTGAAAAATAATTAATCCCCATTCATAAGGAAATTTAACTAATACCAAGATTAAGCTAGCGCTGATTTAAGCCAATAAGAAAATTCTATTAAAAACATGACTGAGTCAAATTAGCACTAGCTTAATCTCAGAATTAGTAGAATCTTATTATGAACGAGTCTTGAGCTGAACTTTGTTCTTCTTTGAATAATGACGCCTTTCTAGGTTGAGCAATATCTTACAAAACCTGAGAGAAAACTTGTCCAGTGTTTCTGAATTTAAATATTGAATCAGATTGTTGAGTTGGCAATTTTGTTGACAACACAATTGTGGTAACCAAGCTTATCTTTACAATCCCATAATGGGATTAATTTTTAAATTCGTCGTTCGACAGCTGCGCTCAGTGGCGTCACTGAGGTGTAAGGGGAATGTTGCCCCCTCCCTATTCATTTGGAAAAAAATTATTAAGTAGCTTTAAAACTGTTGCTCGTTTTAAGTGTCAAATTTGCTCTTTAGTTCGAGCAGATAATTTTTTCATAATATGTTCCACATTAATATTTTTCCCAATATACTGCCTCCGAAACCTCATCAAGTAAAATGTGAGCCTATTTATTTGCAAAATCGAAAAACGTTCTATACTTCCTGTTTTGCTACATTGTCTACGATCAATTTTTTCCTGATATTTAATGTGCCTTTACTTCCTAAAATCTATCAGTTCAAGATTAAATTCTCTTGTTTTAAAACTTCTAAAGTGGACAAGAATACACCCTCTATATCTGGAAATAGGAGAGCAATGAAATTATTGAAGAATAAGAAGGTAGATATACAGTGAATATAATTTCCTGAATGAAAAAGAAACCATTAAAAAAGAAAATAAGACTTGGTGCTTTTTATAATGACATTCGTAGTATCAAACAGTTCGTGGTAACGAACTGTAGTAAGGAGTGACCTGGCTCAATAGTAACCCAAACTCTAAAAACAGAATTTTGATACCAATAGTAACATCGAAAGAATCGCATTTCAATACTATTTTTAAATATACAAGTCTCATCAAGTTTAGTCTCACCCATCAAAAGTAACGAGCCTGAGAAAATTTGCCTTATTTTAGAAAACAGGGGGAGACACTCCTCCTCGCTCTTTACACTAAAGTTTTTTATTGTTTTAAAAAGTAGCGTTGTGAGAAAGAGTCAAACTTTAGCCTAAAGAGCGGGGCATTGAGGAGGGGACAACCTGTTTCATATACGGAATAATTTCTGTTCGTTTTTAGTTTTAATGTCGCTCCTTACTTTCAGTTAAAAAAATTTGTTTTTTTATATTTAATTTTAGCTAGATAGGTCATGGAATTCGGTGGAAGGGGTCCGCTCCAGGAATCATTTAATTGTTTTAAATTTTGTTTCCAGTATTGATACCCCCCTCCCACGGACTTATCCTCTAGAAAATTCAATCCTGGTGAAAATTTAACCCGGACAATTACCCTTAACAATTCCACGCATAAAATTGAGACGGAAAAGAGAAAGCAAGACATTTAAAAAGAACTTTGTGTAGGAATTCAAACAAATTCCCTCAATACGTTATTTCCCCTGACAAGTTCACCCCCTGGAAACTTCCCTCCCTATAGAAAATTCCCCCGTGGAAAAACCCCCAGCAAAAAATTCGCCCCCCCTCCACCTAAAAATGTAAACATACTTCACAATAACAAATACTATGTGTAAAAAAGGGCAAATTTTATGACTTATTCCTTTTCCTTGGGGCTGTGGGGCCACGTTATATCAAAGGCATAGTTATTGAGCCTTTCAACTATGACGAGCAAATGGCTATCTTAAAATCTTGATCGGATGACTTTAGGAAAAAGGGGCAGGGGAGCGGGCCAGGTTGCCCTCCAATCTTTTTGGTCACTTAAATAGTGAACTAGAAATTTTAATTTCCGTTCAAATGAGCCTTCTCACGATATTCTAGGACCGCTGGGTCGATTCGATCACCCCTAAAAAAATCACGCTTCTGTGATCTTTCTTCTGGCAAAAAATATAAAATTTCACAGTTTTGCAGATAGGAGCTTGAAACCACTGTAACAGGGTTGCCTGAGACACTGAATCTGATGGTGTGATTTTCATTGAGATTCTAATACTTTTAAGGGGTGTCTTCCTCTTATTTCGAAAATCAGGCAAATTTTCTCAGGCTCGTAGCCTTTAGTCGATAAGACGAAAATTAAAGAAACTTGCATATTTAAAATCAGCACAATAAGTCGATTCTTTTGATATATCTATTGGTATTAAAAATCTATTTTTAGAGTTTTGGTTACTATTGAGCCGTGTCGCTCCTTACTTACAGGTCGTTACCATGAACTGTTCGATAATAAAATTACTACTTTCACCTAAATCACTTTCTAAAACATTTTCTCTTTCACTTTCAGAAGATGTATTCACAAAATAATTTAAACATTTATTATTTAGACTTCCTTCCGACGAATTTAGGCTCTTGCTTAATAATGACAGCTTCCCTATCTTCTTCAAGATCAATAGGATCTGGCCGGAAAGGATCGTCACTCAAATCAAGCCCAATGTCATCGGAAAGCATTCGCATCCACTCATTCGTTTCGTCTGAAATGTAAAAAAGATTTAATCGGAATCAATGGTAAGTCTTTATTTCATCTCTTCAAACTTTAATTTTTTAAAGTAATAAGGCCAGTGAACATGGAATCTGATTCTTTGAATTGAGTATGTGGAAACTTACACAATCACTTACGCAACTATATCTTCAAAAATTAGGAAAAACTGGGAATTCGATTTTTAATGAAACAGACCTCCATCACCAGTAATACAGTTTTTAATGGGCTTATAATAACAAAAAAAGGGGGAAAAATCAGCAAAAATATATAGCACCAAACAGTTAAATAAGTACACCAATCAAAATTTTAGCCGTCTTTCGGAATCAACAAACTGTTGATGTTTGAATTTTTACGGACAAAAAAATCCGTCAATTTTAACTAATTAGTTTTGCTTATTTCTTTTTACGGTTTAACGTGGCAACACTAAGATAACTGTGGTACCAGCCTAAAAACTTTATAATTTGGAAACAAACAAAAGGAAAAAATCCTGAAAATCACAATTTTCAGGTATGAACAGACCTAAGATGGGTTTAGAGAACAAGAAAATCTTTTCATTTTGATGTCCATCATTTTATGGATTGAGGGAAATCAAATTCAATCTTTCATGTTCAGATTGACAACCAAAATAGTCCCTGCAATTCACAAGCCAAAATGCACAAGCTAATTCACAAGCTAAAATCAAACAACAGAAACTCAACTATTGCTGCAGATATCATCAGTCGACGCGGCAAGAGAGACTGCAGTGTATGATACATCAAAATTTAGACCCTTTTTATTTTGCAAGGAATAAATTCCTATTTTGGACGGTAGGGGTTGGACCCTACCTACAAGGAGGAGGAAAAATTCCTCAAAAGGAATGAGGAAATATTTTGAGGAAAAAATTCCTCAAAAAGTGACCGAAAAACCCAGGAAAACTTCAAGAAATATAATGAATATTACAAATTTGAGAGAAAAGACTCCCCCAGGGTCAGAAATGACGGTTGAAGGGTGATTATTTTCAGACCAAAGTATCGTACTACTGCATAGTTAAGCAAACATTCCTCAGTATTTTACAATATGTCACAACTTCATCCCTCTTATGCAAAATTAGACAAACATTCCTCAGTATTTCAATATATTTCACAACTTCATTTCTCTTTTACAGATTCGCCACCATGTGCACTCTCTGCAATACTCGTGTCTTGCTGCAGAATTAGGCAAATATTCCTCCTTATTTCACAATATTTCGCAACTTCATCTTTTTTATGCAGATTGGCCACCAAATGCATTCTCTGCGATATTTGAGTCTCACTGCAGAATTAAGCAAACATCCCTCAGTATTTTACAATATATCACAACTTCCCCCCCTCTTATACAGATTGGCTACCAAATGCATTCTCTACAATACTCGAGTCCTACTGCAGAATTAAGCAAACATCCCTCAGATGGGCCACCAAATGCATTCTCTGCAATACTCGAGTCTTACTGCAGAATTAGCAAACATCCCACAGTATTTCACAACTTCCCCCCTCTCATGCAGATGGGCCACCAAATGCATTCTCTGCGAAACTCGTGTCTTGCTGCAGAACTAGGCAAATATTCCTCCGTATTTCACAATATTTCACAACTTCATCCCTCTTATGCAGATTGGCCACCAAATGCATTCTCTGCGATATTCGAGTCTCACTGAAGAATTAAGCAAACATCCCTCAGTATTTTGCAATATTTTACAACTTCCCCCCTCTTATACAGATTGACTACCAAATGCATTCTCTGCAATACTGGAGTCTTACTGGGGAATTAAGCAAAAATCCCTCAGTATTTCACAACTTCCCCCCTCTTATGCAGATGGGCCACCAAATGCATTCTCTGCATTACTCGAGTCTTACTGCAGAATTAAGCAAACATCCCTCCGTATTTCACAACTTCCCCCTCTTATACAGATTGGCTACCAAATGCATTCTCTGCAATACTCGAGTCTTACTGCAGAATTAAGCAAACATCCCTCAGTATTTCCCTACTTCCCCCCTCTTATGCAGATGGGCCACCAAATGCATTCTCTGCAACACTCGAGTCTTACTGCAGAATTAAGCAAACATCCCTCAGTATTTCACGACTCCCCCCCTCTTATGCAGATGGGCCACCAAATGCATTCTCTGCGATACTCGTGTCTTGCTGCAGAATTAGGCAAATATTCCTCTGTATTTCACAATATTTCACAATTTCATCCCTCTTATGCAGATTGGCCACCAAATGCATTCTCTGCGATATTCGAGTCTCACTGCAGAATTAAGCAAACATCCCTCAGTATTTTACAATATTTCACAACTTCCTCCCTCTTATACAGATTGGCTACCAAATGCATTCTCTGCAATACTCGAGTCTTACTGCAGAATTAAGCAAACATCCCTCAGTATTTCCCAACTTCCCCCCTCTTATGCAGATGGGCCACCAAATGCATTCTCTGCAACACTCAAGTCTTACTGCAAAATTAAGCAAACATCCCTCAGTATTTCACAACTCCCTCCCCTCTCTTATGCAGATGGGCCACCAATTCTCTGCGATACTCTTGTCTTGCTGCAGAATTAGGCAAATATTCCTTCGTATTTCACAATATTTCACAACTTCATCCCTCTTATGCAGATTGGCCACCAAATGCATTCTCTGCGATATTCGAGTCTCACTGCAGAATTAAGCAAACATCCCTCAGTATTTTACAACTTCCCCCCTCTTATGCAGATGGGCCACCAAATGCATTCTCTGCAATACTCGAGTCTTACTGCAGAATTAAGCAAACATCCCTCAGTATTTCACTACATTTCACTACTTCACCCCTCTTATACAGATTGGCCACCTAATGCATTCTCTAAAATACTCGAGTCTTACTGCAGAATTAAGCAAACATCCCTCAGTATTTTACAACTTCCCCCCTCTTATGCAGATGGGCCACCAAATGCATTCTCTGCAATACTCGAGTCTTACTGCAGAATTAAGCAAACATCCCTCAGTATTTCACTACATTTCACTACTTCACCCCTCTTATACAGATTGGCCACCTAATGCATTCTCTAAAATACTCGAGTCTTACTGCAGAATTAAGCAAACATCCCTCAGTATTTCACAACTTCCCCCCTCTTATGCAGATGGGCCACCAAATACATTCTCTGCAATACTCGAGTCTTACTGGAGAATTAAGCAAACATCCCTCAGTATTTCACAACTTCCCCCCTCTTATGCAGATGGGCCACCAAATGCATTCTCTGCAATACTCGAGTCTTACTGCAGAATTAAGCAAACATCCCTCAGTATTTCACTACATTTCACTACTTCACCCCTCTTATACAGATTGGCCACCTAATGCATTCTCTAAAATACTCGAGTCTTACTGCAGAATTAAGCAAACATCCCTCAGTATTTCACAACTTCCCCCCTCTTATGCAGATGGGCCACCAAATGCATTCTCTGCAATACTCGAGTCTTACTGCAGAATTAAGCGAACATCCCTCGGTATTTCACTACATTTCACTACTTCACCCCTCTTATACAGATTGGCCACCTAATGCATTCTCTAAAATACTCGAGTCTTACTGCAGAATTAAGCAAACATCCCTCAGTATTTCACAACTTCCTCCCTCTTATGCAGATGGACCACCAAATGCATTCTCTGCAATACTCGAGTCTTACTGCAGAATTAAGCAAACATCCCTCAGTATTTCACTACTTCACCCTCTTATACAGATTGGCCACCTAATGCATTCTCTAAAATACTCGAGTCTTACTGCAGAATTAAGCAAACATCCCTCAGTATTTCACAACTTCCCCCCTCTTATGCAGATGGGCCACCAAATGCATTCTCTGCAATACTCGAGTCTTACTGCAGAATTAAGCGAACATCCCTCGGTATTTCACTACATTTCACTACTTCACCCCTCTTATACAGATTGGCCACCTAATGCATTCTCTAAAATACTCGAGTCTTACTGCAGAATTAAGCAAACATCCCTCAGTATTTCACAACTTCCTCCCTCTTATGCAGATGGACCACCAAATGCATTCTCTGCAATACTCGAGTCTTACTGCAGAATTAAGCAAACATCCCTCAGTATTTCACTACTTCACCCCTCTTATACAGATTGGCCACCTAATGCATTCTCTAAAATACTCGAGTCTTACTGCAGAATTAAGCAAACATCCCTCAGTATTTCACAACTTCCCCCCTCTTATGCAGATGGGCCACCAAATGCATTCTCTGCAATACTCGAGTCTTACTGCAGAATTAAGCGAACATCCCTCAGTATTTCACTATATTTCACTACTTCACCCCTCTTATACAGATTGACCACCTAATGCATTCTCTAAAATACTCGAGTCTTACTGCAGAATTAAGCAAACATCCCTCAGTATTTCACAACTTCCCCCCTCTTATGCAGATTGGCCACCAAATGCATTCTCTGCAATACTCGAGTCTTACTGCAGAATTAAGCGAACATCCCTCAGTATTTCACTATATTTCACTACTTCACCCCTCTTATACAGATTGACCACCTAATGCATTCTCTAAAATACTCGAGTCATACTGCAGAATTAAGCAAACATCCCTCAGTATTTCATAACTTCCCCCCTCTTATGCAGATGGGCCACCAAATGCACTCTCTGCAATACTCGAGTCTTACTGCAGAATTAAGCAAACATCCCTCAGTATTTCACTACATTTCACTACTTCACCCCTTTCATACAGATTGGCCACCAAATGTATTCTCTAAAATACTCGAGTCTTACTGTAGATTAAGCAAACATCCCTCAGTATTTCACAATATTCCACTACTTCACCCCCCTTTTACACATGGGCCACCAAATGCATTTTCTGCAATACTCGAGTCTTACTGCAGAATTGAAAAAACATCCCTCAATATTTCACAATAATTCACAGCTTGATCCCTCTTGTGTAGACTGATCACCAAACACATTCTCTGCAATACTCGAGGATGTATCAAACAGATTGTATTCGTTGATATTACCAATCAATGCAGCAACAGGGAATAAAATATATGGCGTAACGAAATAACAACCTTCTTAATTGAATTTTATGAATTTCATTTGGGACGATAGGAATTGCATCTACACCCAACTTAGACGAAGGCGTAGGGATGGGAGGGCGACGTCTTTAAGAAGTGAACAATGAACTCAAAGGAAAATCGTGAAAAATAATAACATTTAACAAGCCTAGCGGCAACGTCTGAAATTTCGCAATAGTCACAAAACTAGTAAGGTATTAGAAGCTATTTTCATATAAAAAATATTACTAGAAAACAAAAAAACTTAAATTTATTTTGATTCAATAGTTTTCTTTTAATTGATTTTATTTTATATTTTTTTTTTTGGTTTTTTGTTAGGAATTGGCTATGCTGGGGTAGCCTCCTTTTTCCCTTTCCTGCTCTAAGTTATAATGTTTGTGGTTTATCTTTTTTCTTTCCTTCTATTTTTATCTTATTGAATATAAAACATGATAACAGTTGTTTTCAATAGACAAAACATAAATAAGCAAAGAAAGCAAAGAAACTGAATGTAAATCAAACAGAGGGGGGTTTTTAATTGCTGTTGTATGAGTTTGAAAACAAAAAATTACATAAATAGTTGGTTAAAAAATAACAATTAAACCATTTTTAAGGTCTTCTTTGTTAATAAAGCAAAAATACACTTTTGCAATGTAAGAAAGTGTTTTCCCTTAATTTTTAGGACACTATTTTGTAACACAACAATCCCCATGGTGTAGCTTCAGGCCACTTTTCTAAGTGGTTTAAAGGCATAGACTATTTCAATTTCTGAGCTATTTTTAGTTTATTGATTTTTTTGTTTGATTTTAATTTAATTTTATCCATACAATGTTTTCATTTTTTGAATTACTTTTCTTTTTGATGCCACTACTTCTCGCAGTTTTTCTTGTTCTAGTTTCTCTGTCGTTTTTCTTAAACTTATTTTTACCCTAAAGATGGCTTTCGCAAATCGAAAGTCTTTTGACATTTCCACAAATTTAGAAAGTTGTGGAAATTTCCAGCTAATTTTTTGAGTGATTTTGTTTCCTTTTTTTTGTTGTTTTATTACTTGGTCTGTTCCGTCTCTGAGCTTATTTATAGAACCAATAGATTGAAACTAAAGAAAAATGGTAGACTGCAGAATAATTGAAAAAAAAAACGTACACAAAATCAAAACGGTTTGATTTTAAACACACAAAAATCAAAAGAACCTGTTTTATGACTTACTGTCTTCATTTGGCTTATAAAGTTTTGCAAAACTTCCTGATCTCAGAAGAAATTGTATTTTTATACTTTGAAAAATGTTTCTTAGATTTCAGCGGAAGGCACAAACAAATATTGGTCTCAAGACCAGGTCACGGCTTTCAGCGAACCTGAACGAAAGTGGATCGAATGCATGCACAAATATGCTCTTTTACAAGCATGTTATTTTAGAGATTGCCTATATTTTACCTTTACACACTAGCAAATCAAAAAGAATTTCTCAACTTATTCGATACATTTATTCTGTTTCGGGTGTTTTACTTCCACAAGATATGCTTGACTCAAAGTAATCTTTGTATTTTTTTCTTCCTTTCTTTCCTTCTTTTTGTCATCTTGTATTTTTTTTCACGCTGTTATAAATATTATATTAAGTCGAAGTTTCTTATTCAATTTGATTATGCTATTTCTGCCAATACGGCCATATTTAGGCTTTGAATACCTGTTATCTCATCTAAACCAGTAAACTACCAGTTTTTGACGACCATAAGCATCAAATTATGTAAACAAACAACTTAATTGGAACTTAATTGTGTAAACAAAAGAGCAGGAGCAACAATTTAGTGTAGGAAATGGGACAATTCCCTACTCCAGAAGGTAAAAAAAAAAAAAAAAGGTAAAGGATACAGCATTAGACTTTACAGTCCCTACCGGCGGTGCTGATCTCCGTTTCTTGGCCCTTCAGCCAGGAAGTGCAATGGGGGGTTGGGGGCCAACCATCCTGTGCTTTCGCACACCCTTCCTGTTTACCTTCCCCAGATTTCTCCAGGTACCCATTTAAAGCTGGGTCGACTCTGGCTAAGCTTACAGAGTCACGCCACTGACTCCCGTCCCAAACTGAACAATTGGGTACACTGGGATTCGAACCCGCGTCCTTGAAATAGAAAATTAATAAACAATGTTTTTTTTTTGGCATTTTCATCTAAAAACATCGAATCCCACCCCCGAACTTAGAATAACGCTTTTTGTATGATCCCTAAAAAAAATTGAAGGGTAATCTTTACCAAACTTTTTTATGATTTACCGAATCAGCACTCGGTTGGCCCCCAGGGTGTGCGAAAGCACAGGATGGTTAGCCCCCAACCCCCTATTGCACTTCCTGGCTGAAGGGCCATGAAACGGAGATCAGCACCGCCGGTTTTGACCTTAAGGGTCTAGTACCGTCTTACTTACTACTACTACTACACTATCGATTACCCTAAAATTCACCCTAGAATACCTACCGCAGATGTGTGCCATCCTTTGAAAGATACAGACAGGGGCGTATCTAGAGCTAAATTTGAAACTGAAATGAAACTGAAGTACTGCTTAAAATTAGTTAACAAATAATTGAAACCTATTTCAGAACAAAAATAATATACCTTCAGGTTCAAGGACTTTATCATTATTTCCACTGTCAGTTTTAGGTTTTTTTAGTCTCTCCAAAAACTTTTCTCTTTGTTCTTGTTGCTTCCGTTTCCTCTCAAGTTTAATACGATCTTCTTCACTCATACTAGCGCTCCCTTTGGAATTCAAATTACATTCCTTTTCAGGTTCAGTAAATTTTTCACAAGACTTTGATTCTTTAGAATTAGATGCCACAACAGGCGGGACAGTAGATGTCACTACAGGCGGGACAGCAAGAGAATCACTTCTTCGACTCGTTGAAGCTCTGCTGTTCATTCCAGATATGGTGGATTCTGAAAAACTTGGCCGCAGCATAGACCCATTTTTCACTTTTTCCTGTAAACCGTTCAGTTCTTTTTTTATGGTAATATTTGTCATTTCAGGATTCACTGGCTTCGGTTTATCACATTCATCATTTAAGAGTCCACTGCAATTGGAAACAAAATTATAAGGGAGGAAGCTTTCTAAGCTTGAAAGTTTGGCTTGAAACTCGAATCTTTTATCAATACTTGAATATCTAGCTTCATGGACGTCCTCTGAAACTTCGGCCATAATGTTAGTAGGTTCTGTATCTCTTTGCGGCATCATTTTCTTTGAAACCCATCGTAAATAGTTTCTATCGTTAAGGCAGTTTCCCATAGCATTGCCAAACATTTTCAGGGCACGCTTTAATCCATCTGTAGCCGCTTCCTGCAAAAGAGGCCAGAGATTGTATAATATAACATAATAACATAATATAATAACATAATATAATATATATAATATATATATAATATATAATATAATATAATATAATATATATAATATAATATATATTATAATATATATAATATATATAATATGTATAACATAATATAATATAACAAAAGATAAAGCTAAATTATTTCAGAGTAGAGATAAGCAATAAACCTAACAGTGTACCGCGTTACCAAGTAAAACTAAATAGTCGACTGTACAAACTAAAATATTTGCTAATCTTTTGCTTTTTTTCATAACTTCCACTTTAAATCAGGGTAAAAAAAGTATAGCTTCTCTTGCCACTTCCCACAGATAAATTTCTTCCAAGAAATATCCCCCCCCAAACAAAAAAAAACAACAAACAATGGTATCCCGCGTAAGCCACAGCACCGTTTCTGTTTCTGTCTAGACTGTTTCTGTTTTTCAAAAACAAAAACAGAAACGGGTTTTCTGCTTTTGTCGGACCAGCTCCTGTTCTGTCTTATATCTAACCTGTCTTTTTTCGTTTCTATTTTTTGTTTTACCTGTTTTCTGTTTTTTTCATTTTACTGAGCACTTGTGTTTGCACTATTGTTTCGCTGACAAAGGTCGGTGAACTGTTGCACTGCTATCTGGCAGTGAAAGGTCGGTCAAAGGTCGGCAGTGAATAACACAAAAATAAAAGAAACAAGTTAAGTGTTGTATTGAATTACAAGGAATAAACGATGCAGAGAGGTTAAGCGTAAGCTTGAATTTGCATTGTTTTGAATAAACTCAGGCGATCAGAAAAGTTTAGCTATCCTAGTCGACCCAGGTTCGAAGTGAGCTGAACCTAAAACCTAAAAACTCCCTTAAATAGTTCTTTCTACATTCATAAAACTACACAATATGGCAAAGATCATTTCTATTTAAAATTTTTTTTTATAAAGAATTTGATGAGTATTCCCCTAAGTCCCTATTTAAAAAAAATATTAAGATTTGTTTTCAGTCATTTGTTCAATTGATTGACGAACCACCTCTCTCATTACTAATGAGAGACAATTTTTCAAAAAGTATTGCGTGGCTGGGGTTATCACAAATATGGCTACTTAAAACAGAATTAAAGGATTTATTAGAACTATTAGAAATTAATGCTTTAAATATGTCTTCTTTATGCTGCTGTGGGCGTTTTTCTAAGTCCTGATGAGTTCTGTCAACATAGTCATTGCTAACGAGAGTTATTAGAAAGAACTATTTCTAATAGAAAGAGCTATTTTTGTAATTATGGCAGTTGCTGCCCGACCACTCTCCTCCAAAAATATGTATTATTCTAATTGATTGATGCATGAGCAGGTACTACAAGAAGATCAAAGATGATTTATTTAGGCATTTTTTTTTTCGATTTTAACACACTTTTTTGAATGTTTTCTACAAGCCTTGAGAATACAAAAGTCATTCCAAAAATCGATCTTCTATTTCCTATTTGTACCTGCTCATGCATCAATCACTCGGAAAAACAACAAATTTCGCCAATCATGTTGAAAATGTTCACAAAATAAAGGTGAAAATTTCTCAATTGCCCAACCCCAGGGGAACAAATAATTTAGCGAGGAATCCCAAAGTTGCTGTTTGTAATACAGAGAAAGACTCGCTTTTTGAAAACGAAAAACTGGAAGAACAGCACAAGATCCAAAGAAGTTCTGGCAATATCTCAAGGAAAGGAACTAGAAATATTCACTCTATGATGCTGCGCAACCGTCCAAATCAAGTGAAGTTGACAAAGCAGTGTGTCAGAGCAGTACATTTTGACAAGATACCTCTGTCTGTATTCAACAACGGTGGTATGCGCGGACTTCTTAAAACTTTGACTGATGGTCTGCTCCCTCCATTTGCTCATGTAATCAAGTGACACTGTCTTTCAAGTAAAGAAAAAGAAACATAAAGTTAAAGCAGATATATATAGGAAAGGTCATATACACGAAAGGCTACCTGGCAGTAACTGTGCACTACCCCAAGAAAATAGGTGGACAATGGGTCTACCAGAGTTGCATATTACACTTCAAGCGCTTGAAATTTAGACACACATATAAAAATATAGTGGCAGCTATCAGAGTGGCCCTGAAAAAATATGCAATTGAAGACAAAGTATTTTGTGTAGTATCTGACTCTGGTTTAAATGTTGTTAAATCCCGTTACCTTGGGGGATGGAATGGTCGTCATGGTCTCATCATTACCTTCACCTTTGTGTAACCAATGCTCTCAAATTCTAGAGAAAAATTGACGAAGAACAACTAGTTGAATGTGAATCTAATGACTGTAATGATGAAAGGGAAGAAGGCAGTACTAGAGAGCAAGAAATTGATGCAGCCGAAGATGACCTACCCGATGTCAAAGATCAGATAAAGTTGGATGAAGAAAGAGCGTGTGACGAGTAGGCCGAAAATACATCTGACTCTGGAGGCAGCAATAGAACAATAGTGCCAGCGTCAATAAATGCTACGCTGCAGAAGTTGGGTGAAACCCTGAAGTTTCTGTAAAGTTCAATTTCCAATATGACATATTTGAAGGGCTTTGCAAAAGCATAGGGCTGAGTAGTCATATGCCTCATGACATGAAAGTTCGCAGGCACAGTACACAAGTTCCTCCCCGTCAAAAACACAGAGAAAGTCTGCCCGTCAAAAATTTTATGACCTTAAAGTTCGAAAATCATTAAAATCAGAGAACTGAAACTGTCCAAGCAGGAATGGTTGATTCTTCAGAGCTCGTCTAGTTGTTTGTGCTGTTTTGAAAAGGCAACTATATTTCCAGCGTATCTACCTACACAACATCGAGCAAAGCACATACGCTGGTGAAGGGACTGGCAAGCCTCTTCGAGGCAAGATAGACGAACCAGCTTGAAAATTGTCCCAAAAATCAACTCTTAGTCCAATTGAAGAAGTACTTTTTTAATAATCTAGGTTCAAATCGGAGCTTTACCAATACGCAGCTTGCTTGGATCCAGTTATACTACAGCAGGTCGGAACATGGAAAACATATTTAAAGGCCATAAGGAAAGAGTTCCTGTCTATCTTATGGAGCGCTGACAAAAAGGCCAGTCAGTAACTAACTGTTTTTTCTATTAATTAGCTAGCTCTTATAAATAATGCCTTGTCAGCTAACAAGAAGCTCTAGTCTAACTCCAAGACATCCTTTGAAGATTGAGAATCTGGAACTCAATATTTACTTTCAAGTTGATCTAGAACAGAGCAAGAAGCTTGAAGCACCGTTAACTTAGATCTTGGAATAAAATAAGTAAAGGTAGGGGAGTTTGTAAAGAAGTGGAAAGAGGCTTATAGTACAAGTCAGTACAAAAGGTGGCTTTAGTGATTTATCAGTGTTCGTATTCAACGAATTTTAGACATCATAGATGCAGAAATAGCTGTAACCTAGTAAAGAGCGAATCTCGGACAATATTAACCAAAATAAACATTTGTGTTTATAAAATCATTCTATGCAAAAAAAAATTAACTGATACAGATTCAGGAATGCTAACTATTACCCAAGTCAAACTTCGATGCAAATATTGAGAACTAAACAAATTCCAATTATTTTCGAAAATAAAGGCCGAAACCTCTCTAAAATAGCGCTGGATCGAAATAAAAAGTACACCATTGAAATTACCATTGTCGAAAGCCCCTAACCGGAGGTTTACAGTCCCCAACCCAAGAACCAAAGGAGACCGTATTTTAGCATGGATAGCACTGACGTCTCTTCTTTTTCTTTTTTCCCCTTAACGCTAGCGGATCTCTGGATGGTCGTAGAGAGACGATTGAGGGTTCTTTCGAAAAATTTCGCTTACAGTTACTGCCCTTTTTGTAAATTGAGATCAATAGTACCAGTTTGAAGAGTTTTTGACCTTCTGCTGTGCCACTTACTGGACTTTTCGTTCTTTTGGTTAAATAATCCGTTTGACTTTTGGAGTTAAGAGTCACATCCCGAAGCTCACAGCAGGTGCTCTTGATCATCTCGTGGTCCCTGCCACGAATGTGGCAGGTATTTAGTGTGGCTCGCTACTTTGCTCGCAAGCAATGCGCGAGTACAACTGACAGAATTCTTGAAACAAGAAAGTTTCTAAGTGGAAGTTAAAAGCTTGAACTTGTTACTTGGGAAGAAGTTTGAAACTCAAAACTGTTCGGATAAAAAATGTATCGATCATAGTGCAAAAAAAAAGTTAGTAGTGAATCCTAGAACAGTTTGTTTTCCACTTTATTCGAAGCAGTTGTGCTTTCCTGTTTGAAAGATAAGTCTGTTTCTTTTATTTCATACTCTGTTGTTCAACGTCTTGAGGTGGTAAGAACGATATTAAGTTGTACCCAATAGGTTTTGGAATTTCCTGTTGAGTCGGGGTCATATCGCATGCGCATTTGGTCGATTGAATAGGGGATGGATTATTGAATTTGGGATAGTTCAGCTGTTAAAATAGCTGCTCTTTTTACAACAACGACTATTTTCTGTTTTTTCCAAAAAACAGGAAAAAAAGCAGAAACAGGTCACCTGGTTTTGACTGACTTGTTTCTGTTTCTGCATATTTTTTTTTTCGTTTTTGATCCCGTGTTACCGAGAAAAAATCATGAAGTTTATTATAATAGCCTACATAAAAATTTTAACTAGATTTAATTTTCCTTATAACCTTTATTTTACACCAGGGTAGAGAAAAAATAGCCACTATTGCCAAAACCGACTGGTATTTTTATGAAAATTCTAAAAAAACAATATTATGTACGCTGACTCAAGACTAAATGTTTCACAATCAACAATAAAAAGATAAGAAATACAAACAATTCCCCCAGCTCCTTAAAGTTTAAGATTACGTCCCAATAAAGTTAGACCAAGAAACTCAAGCTCAGATTCTAATAAATTAAAATTTAGCTAAACTTTGATACAGCTTGGTAGTCCCACAACGTCAGTGCTGTTAGTTGTTAAAACTATTTAATTAGTTTAGTTATTTAAATTAAGCTTAATTTAAAGCGCCAAAGATTCCTCTCTTACCTAGAGCCCTCTTAAACTATCAAAATTCTAATTAAAATTGTATGGCATTGATGTAGATGCATCTAAATTTTCTAAAGGTTTTGACATTGTGGCCAATGATGACAATTTTGGGGTGTAAAACTGAAGTGCCTAGAAGATTGTGTTTGCTGTTCCCATTTCACCACCGTAAAAATTTACTCATTTCTTAATTTGCCATAATTTATTTGCTTGTAAGATCGGAAGGGAGTGTGTTCCCCGTAGTTTTTACTGACGTGCGAGGGCATGAAGGAAGAGGCCGAGGGGGGGGGGGGGAATTACATCTAAAATAATCTGGGGCGTTTTCTTCTTTACTCAGTGTTCTTCAGTGTCGGTTTTTTAGTATTTCCAGTAGATTTGACCTTGGTAAAAAGCGATACTACTTTCTAATCAGCATTATCTCTAGTATTTCTACAGCCAAGCAGTATTACTTTATTTACTCGGATTTAATTATCTTCAGTGAATGGTTACAATATTTTATCTGTCAATCAAGACAGCTTTTAATGTATCCATTAACATCAGAATTTAAATTTCAGCTATTAAAAGCTCAAGTTTCAAAGTTACTTCAATAGTCAATGTCGTAAACAGGAATGGATACAGGAATTGGTTATAAGGGCAAACAATACCCCTCCCCCTCAGAAGGCCAAAAGGTACAACATTTACAGGGAGATGGGCCAAAAATAGCAAGGGAGAATCCAAGTTTTGTTGATGTCTTCTTTAAACATTAATTCGGTATTCACCGGTCGGTATTCACCGGGAAAAAATCCAGGGAATTGGAAAAATTTTGACAGATCAAGAAATTCATGCTATTAAAGTCTCAATTGGCAAGGTTTCAAAATATATTCAAACATTACCCGGTTCATTAAATTAGTTAAAAAAAGATGTTAAAATCCCTAATATTTAAACAATGTAACAAAGAGTAAAAATACCTCATTTTCAGCCCTAAAATTTCAAAATGTTTGTTTTTGTATGTTTTTTTTTTATCATTGAAAAATACCTTATTTTCGTATTTTCATTGAAAAAATTACTCCACCCCTAGATTTTTTAAAATACACTATCTTATACCAAGATACAATGTATATAAAATAGTCGTATTCTGTTAAATCATGATGTACCAAAAGCCTTGAAAAAAGTTCTGATAGATGCTGAAACTGTTCCACAAAATATTTGCTTAGATCATTTGCTAAAATATTACTGCTTAAATATTTGCTTAGAAATATTTGCATCTGAAATCCTGTCCCAAAAATATAAAAGAATTTCCAAAAAAAAAACAATATAAATATTGCCATCATAAATAATTGTACAAGACCAACCGTTTTCGCTTCCTCAAGAAACAAAGCTTTGGATTTCATTCATTTACAAAGGCCCTACTTTTGTATTTACCTTTGTATTTTCTTGGTATATATCCTCATTTAATTACACTACCTTTGTATCATTCGTTCGTATTTTCGTGGTATATTCCCTCCTTTAATTATACTACCATTGTATTATTCCTTTGTATTTTCGTGGTATATACAATCCTTTAATTATACCCGCACAGTAGCAAACAGTGTATTAAAATACAATGTATGTAAAAAATCATATTTTCTTTAGCCGTAATATGACAAACAAACAATACAATGTATGCAAAAAGTCATATTTTCTTTAGCCATAATTAAAATCTCAAAATCTTTAAAAAAATGTCCACAGATCTAGTGCTGAAATACTTCCATGAAATATTTACTTAGCTCACTTGTAAAATATATACTTCCAAAGAATTTGAAATCCTACTCCAGAAATATAAAAAAATTCCAATCAATGCATTAAGAATGCATTAAGAAACAGGACCAACCTTTCTTGCTTTCTCAAGAGACAAGGCTTTGGATTTCATTCCTTCACAAACACCATAGCCTACATCTTCATGGTACACACCATCCTTCAATTCTACCCGGACAGTAGCACTAACACCAACATAGTATTTACCATCCGAGAGATCAACAAAATCTGAAAAGAGATACAAAAGATATAGATAAAACACAAGATACTATTATTGTGTAGCAAAGGGCCTATCTAACATTTTAATAGATTTTCTGGGGCACGAAAATGAAGTTTTAAAGCTTTATGGGAACAGGTTTTCTTCAAGACTCGACAGAAAAATAATTTACAGAAAATGCTGAGAATAACTATATAACATGCCTCATCTGGTATATAGAACATAAGTACCCGGACATAAGTACCCGGAAGTCCGGACAGAGACAAAAGACATGGAATAGATAAAACATAAGATACTATTATTGTGTAGCAAAGGGCCTATCTAACATTTTAATAGATTTTCTGGGGCACGAAAATGAAGTTTTGAAGCTTTATGGGAACAGGTTTTCTTCAAGACTCGACAGAAAAATAATTTACAGAAAATGCTGAGAATAACTGTATAACATGCCTCATCTGGTATATAGAACATAAGTACCCGGACATAAGTACCCGGAAGTCCGGACAGAGACAAAAGACATGGAATAGATAAAACATAAGATACTATTATTGTGTAGCAAAGGGCCTATCTAGCATTTTAATAAATTTTCTGGAACACAAAAATGAAGTTTTAAAGCTTTTGCGGGAACAGGTTTTCTTCAAGATTTGACAAAAACAATAATTTCCAGAAAATGCTGAGAATAACTATATAACATGGTTCATTTGGTATGTAGTACATAAAATTACGTTATGCAATCTCTGAGCTAAAGGCTATTTATAAATACTTTATTATTTATTATTTTATTTATAAATACTTTAAATATTGTAATGGGAACGGACTCGCAAAAAGCATCTCATAACAAAAGCAAACACTTCCACAACAGTAAATTTACAGTTTTAGGGTACGTGAATAGGAGATAAAGTCATGAATCTATACTACCGTGGAATCAAGCTGAACTTAAAATAAATAGGCTAATACACATTTTCTGTCCAGCGTAAATCAGAAAGTTCGTGGTAACGATCAAACGTTCGTGGTAACGAACTGTAAGTAATGAGCGAACCGGTTCAATAGTAACAGAAACTAAAAAAAAAAACGGAATTTATATACCTATAGATACATCAAAAGAATCAAATTTTTATGCTGATTTCAAATATACAAGTTTCATCAAGTCTTACCCTTCAGAACTTACGAACCAGAGAAAAATTTGCCTTATTTTCGAAAAAAGGGGAAACACCCCCTAAAAGCAATAGAATCACACCATCAGATTCAGCGTGTTATAGAGCCTTATTGTAGAAGTTTCAAGCTCCTATCTGCAAAAATGTGAAATTTTGTATTTTTTGCCAGAAAAAAGATCACGGATGCGTGTTTTTTTTTCCCAGGGACGTATCGACCCAGCGGTGCTAGAATATCGCAAGAGGGCTCATTCAAACGGAAATTGAAAGTTCTAGTGCCCCTTTTTAAGTGATCAAGGAATTGAAAGGTAACTAGGACCCCTCCCACGCTTATTTTTCCCCAAAGTCAAGCAGACCAAAATTTTGAGAGAGCCATTTTGTTCAGTATAGTCAAAGAAAAAACCAATAACTATGTCTTTGAGGATGACTTAATCCCCCAGAGTCCTCGGGGGAAGCGCTGCAAGTTATGAACTTTACCCATTATTTACATATAGTGGTCATTGGGAAGCATACAGACGTTTTCCGGGGGAAATTTTCTGCTGAGTCAGACGAGGGGAGGGGGTCACATTGGAGGATCTTTCCATCTTGGAAGAGAATATTTCCATGAAAGAGGCGCCGGATTTCCCAGTATTATTTAAAAAACGATCAGAAAAAAAAACAAAAAAAAAAAAACAATTTTTCTCAACTGAAAGTGAGGAACAACATAAAAACTTACAACGGACAGAAATTATTACGTATATGAGGGGGCTCAACCCCTCGTCAATATCTCGCTCTTTACGTTAAAGTTTTTTTAGAGGTATTGACGAGGAGGCAAAGCCCTCATATAAGTAATAATTTCCGTTCGTTTTAAGTTTTAATGTTGCTCCTTACTTTCAGTTGAAAAAACTTGTTTTTTTTAAATTTAATTTCTTAGGATACAACTTTTGTTACTTCTCAAGCCAAAGAAAAAAGTAATTCAGCCTACTATAGCTTTTAAATACAGACACTAAATTTTAAGCCAAAACAGTATATCCCCCACCTCTTATGATCCAGTACAGCAACAAATGCAAATAGTGATTAAGATAGATGGAACCACTTTCCTCACTTTTTAACTCATTAAAAAAGAGATATACTCTTTCATTTAGAGCCTTTTCTATATACGTTTTCATTTAAAGCTATATTCCCTCATAATATTACAATATACTCTTATAACATAAGGGTATTATAATATACGGAAAAAAATTATCAAAGGTTCATAGCCACCAGCATGGTCGTATCCAGGGGGGGGGGGTAGGTAGGAGATTTGACCTACCCCTCGAAATGTCTGTCCGACTCGTAAAAACGTTACAAAATGAATATAAACAAGTTTCGTATGTGTTTTAAAATTTTTTGTAGCCCCTGAAAAAATCTTTTTGTACCCCCCCCCCCAAAAAAAAAGAAAGAAAATATCCCGAATACGGTCCAGACCACCAGTAGCAAAATTTGCTTCTTCAATAACCGGGCGATTCTTTTTATTAGTGGTATTGTCTATCTATATGCAACGTTTGGTTTATTTGTTGATTCCTTTGTTTTGTTGTGTTTTGTGATTTTTTCTTTTTGTTCTTTTGCTCCGTCATTATTTTTATTTATTCAACGGGTATTCAATAAATTCAATTCAAATCAATACCATTCTAATATTAAGGGTATTACATACCCTTACCGTTATATAGTTTATATATTCACTTTCAGTTAGAACACGAAGATGCATGATAAGATGGAAGAAAAAAATGATAAAAAAAAAAAAAAACAAACAACAACATTGCAACACCATACTTTCGCGATTCAAAACCCAGGATAGGATAAAACATTAAGTAAAACAGAGCCACTTTCTCTTTGAATGATTTTCCACACATTTTTTAATGGTCTCCGAAACTTTGAAACTTCGTCATAAGCTCAGATGAATAGACCGCTGTAATCAGCTCCGAATAAAAGAAATGACTTAAAATTTTAAAGAAAAAGCAGATAGTAATTGGTACCACCAATATTTTTATTTCTATATGTGTAATGTAGAAGTTAATTCTTCATACAAGATTTATGTACAAATTATGTTCATATGTTCATATATATTCATAAGATTTTGTTCAATATATTTCTAGGAAGCTGGTGTTGAAATTAAATCGAACATTTTCTCAATTCAGACATACGGCTAAGCTACTACAATCCACTCCATTTCAGAATTTCGCTGAATATTTTGGAAAAAGTATACATTAGAAAATGACTAAGATTGACTATGATTAGTGGGAAAACGAAATTCGAACCACACATTGAATTTAAAATCCCAACTACCTTTAACTCTCCTGCCTTACAGAAAATGAGTTTCATTTGTCATTTTCTGAAACGCCCTTAATGAAAACAAAGACTCGTTTTTTCCTGTTTGATTTAATTGCATGCGAATATTTTATATTCTTCTTGAAAAGGGGTGATTTGTTACAGAAAATGAGTTTCATTTCAGCACCGACATTTGTCGGTGCTGACAAATACTAAGACACAATTTATGCTAAAAGAATTACTAATAAGGATTGTTTTAATTCACTTAATACCTAATAAGAAACCACTTAAGCTATGAAACGATCAGTACAATCTCACAAATTCCTACGAAATCTCCTAGATAAAATCATTTTATCAATACAGTTCATTTTTAATAATTAGTTGCAGATTTGCGTGCAGATTTGCGTTTTTTCGCAAAAATAGTGGGAAAAAAATCGTGAAACAGCTTCAGTTTTCCACAAAACGCAGTATTATAGATAGATGCATTAGATATATTTATTCACACGAAAACCCTATCGGACCATGGTGGCACACAACAAACAAGCCAAAGAAAATACATCAGCAACACGTTTTTAATAATTAGTTGCAGATTTGCGTGCAGATTTGCGTTTTTTCGCAAAAATAGTGGGAAAAAAATCGTGAAACAGCTTCAGTTTTCCACAAAACGCAGTATTATAGATAGATGCATTAGATATATTTATTCACACGAAAACCCTATCGGACCATGGTGGCACACAACAAACAAGCCAAAGAAAATACATCAGCAACACGTAAACTGATAAAACACTAAAACTGATTATTCAAAAAAATATTTCACGATGCCTCATACCTAGTCGGACGAACCTTCCAATATTATTTATATCTAAATAACACTTTCTTTTCAAAATTTCAAAAATGCAATGTCTCCCCCAATCTCCCTACCAAATATTTCCAGTCACAATCCCCTCAATTCCTTACATTCCCCTTAAAAAGGACGCGAAGACTCATCCATCTCTCCCAACACAGGGCAACTGAAAGAACCATCCCTCAATCTAGCGTATATGGGATCTTATGCAAATTAGATTAAAAGCAGGAAAAATCATGCCATATACTATAAGTACCGCAATAACTAGAAAAAAACCCTTCTTAGACACAGGTCTTTTATAGTTCTTCAGAAAAGACTTCTAAGGTCATATTGATGCCATAACCTAAAAAAATATTTTACACTATAAAAAACAAACATAATTGTAGAACGTTTCAAGGCATAAAATACTGTATGCATTAATTTAGTACTAAAATCCCTTGTCACAATATCAGGCTTCCGATATTTGGACAGTCCTAAGATGAAACTAGGGTACCCAATTTACTTCTACTCAATGAGTTATTTGGGTTTTAATCTTTATCATTTTCGCGTAGCCTAGAATGCCATAAAATCCAACCAACTTTACACTACCAAATTACAATTTTTTGCTTTTAAAAAAGAGCATTATAGCCAAAAGCTATATATTTGGATAATACTTTACGAAACGAAGTGAATAAAAACCCAAGAACATCAAAAAAGATATATTTCCAACATTTCCTTTTCATCAAATTATTTACTCTAAGTTTGCTGTGCAATTTTTATTTTAATCTGTACATACTTTTTTTAGTTCTACAGAATTTGTAAACATGTCACAAACACTAATCTGTTCTTTGGTTTACAGTGTTAATTTTTAACCTACAGTAATAACCAGTTTATAAGCTAAAGGGTAAATTATAATATGAGAAACCAATTGTTTGTGACGTGACGCTGTGACTCCATCCATTAAAACCAAAGACTTCATTAGCCAACTGAATTAGCCTCCATGCCTCAACATAAGCCAATTTGGTTCCACCGGGACCCTGACGTTGACTGATCAGATCTGGTGCAAGTTTCTTTCTAAGAGTAGACTGAATGGTCTTGTGCTCACCCGTCTCATATTCAATCTGAAAATATTCAGCACGTTAAAATTGCATTATAAACCCAAAAGAATATATTCAACAGTATTTATATGCAAAATTCACTATAATTAAAATTTTAAAAACCACTACCGCTATTTCGGCAAACTTCTCTGCTTAGTGTACAAAATAAAGACCATTTTTTATGTTACAAATGTCAAGTAGTGAACCAACCATATTCCTCATCAAAAAGGCCGTACATTAATTCTGCAGCTCAGAAAAGCCACAAAAAAATGGCAACTGAGCACTTTTTTTCTATAGTCAATGTCAAGAAATCAACGGACCATATTCCTGAACAGAGAAGTGGTAGCTAACTTAAAAACAATCGAAAACAATGACCATCTAAGACGTATCTAAACTGAAAACTATAGTAAGTTTTATTATTTTTAACCATCGTAATAACACCACTTTTCCGCCAAATAAATTTGACCTGAATCCTCTCCAGTCAATACGAAAATATTTAAATTACTTAAATTCCCTAAATTTAAAAATATACTTAAAATGTTCACTATAGACACACGGGCCGATCCAGGGGTTGTTCTTTAGGCATGTATCCCCTGAAGCCCTTTAAAAATTGCACTAGAAATTAGATATAATTATGATAGAATTTTGACTTATTATTATTGTAGAGAAATCATCCCTGAAGGGAATTTTGTGGAACTTGTAAAATTTTGCATTGTTACTGGAGACGAGGATCTCTTCTCCTATCTTGACACCTGTAAAAAAAAAAAACAAAAAAACACCCATAATTAATAGGAATTTTTTTCTAATTCTTGATTTTGATTCTAATTTTTAATTTTAATTATCAACTTATTTTTATTTTATTGTTTTTTATTCCAATTTGTATGTTATCGATATGTACATTGATATCGGTATCTATTATATCGATATGTTCAACTCTATTTTGTTGCCGCAAGAAAATGAAACAAAGTTCCTCATTTCTCATTGCCAACATTGTGCGCAATGAACTGATTTCGGCCGATTGCTTCTCGATCTGTACCCGCAATGTATTTCACTCGCATTAATGAATTATTATGTGGAAAACTTCCAAAATATGTATCTGGATAAAGGCTTGAAAATGCAAAAAAAAAAAAAAAAAATGAAAAAGTGAGAAGGCCCAGTAACTATGGCTCTTGGGATGTCGACCCCCCCCCCCACACATATACACAACCCTCGGGGCAAGAAATACCTATAGTATTTGTTATTGAGAAAGGTGGGCATGTTTGACCTTTAGTTTCCAAAAAGACAAAGGGCATTCAAATCAACACTTCAGAGAAAATTAAGGGGGATTTTTGAGCTAAATCAAAGCATTCTGCGTGCTTACCATTTGTCAAAAGGGCGTAACTCAAGAATGACTGAGTGAATCAATTTGGAACTTAAAAGAAACGATAAAAGGGATAATCAATTAACCAAAAAGGAAATATTTGCATGCAACTATTACTGCTGCAACTACTGCTTATGCAGCGAGTACTACCAAGACTGAGGGTATTAAAGTGAAAATTTGAGGAAATGTTGAGGGGTAAGTTTAACTAAATCAAAACCTACTATATGCTTATAGACTGTCCAAAGGGCGTATCAGCAATATCTTTGGAACGGCTTACCGTATCGAACTGAAACTTTCAGGGCGTCATAAGAGGATGTTTAACTGTCCAAAATCCATGTTGCATATTATTAGCCCACTACTATTAATATTGCCGCTAATACTGTTGCTACTACTACTAATACAACACTACTAGTGCTCCTACATTTACTACTACTACACCTGCTATTATGATGCTAGTACTATAAAGACTAAGTGTGTGAATGGGAAAATTTGAGAAAATGTAGAGGGGAAATTTGAATTGAATCAAAATAATCTAAATGCATGCATATTGCCGGAAGGACGTATCTCAGAAATGGATTAGGGTATTTAGTTGGACACTTTCAACGAATGCTCAAACGAGAAGATCAATTGATCAAGAGGGAATATTTGCACGCTATTAATACTACTACTACTACTACTACTGCTTCTATAGTGAGTTTTACCAAGGCTTGGGATACTGAAGTGAAAATTTGAAAATATTTTGAGGGGGAAGTCGAACTACATCAGAAAATAGTATGTGCGTAGACATTGTCAAAAAGGCGTATCAGCAATATCTTTGGAGCTTTTTACCGTATCAAGCTGAAACTTACAGGGCATCATGAGTAGTATGTTCAACTGGCCAAGAGGCAACATTACATATTACTACTGTTACTGCTGCTCCTACTACTGCCACTACTACTGTGATACTAGTACTATTTAAAACTAAGGGTATGCAGGTGAAAATTTGGAAGAATATAGAGGGGAAACTTAAACTAAATTAAAACACTATGTATATGCAAATATTCAAAAGTGCATATCTCAGGAATGGATTAGAAAATTAAATTTGAAAATTCAGGGAATACATAAAGGGGAACATGAATTGACCAAAAGGCAATGTGTGCACGCTACTGCTAACACTACTGTCACTGTTACTTTTACTACAACTACTCCAACTATTACTTCTATTTCAATTACTACTAGGGTTAAGAGCATTAAGACAACAATTTCAGAAAGTGTTGAGGGGGAAGTCGAACATAATTAAAACTAGAATATACAGAGTATAAAAAGAACATGTCAGCAGTGTAATAGCAACGACTAATTATATTAAGTAGAAAGTTACTGCTGAAAGTACTGCTAGTACTAGTGTTATTACTGTTAACAGTAATAATTATATTACTGTTAACAGTCGGCCGTCCTGGCCGAGTGGATTGGTGCGCTGGATTCGGGATCCTTTGTCTGAGAGAACGCGGGTTCGAACCCCAGTATATCCAATTCTTCAGTTTGGGACGGGGGTCAGTGGCGTGACTCTGTAAGCTTAGCCAGAGTCGACCCAGCTCTAAATGGGTACCTGGAGAAATCTGGGGAAGGTAAACAGGAAGGGTGTGCGAAAGCAAAGGATGGCTGGGCCAAGAAACGAAAATCAGCACCGCCGGTAGGGACTGTAAAGTCTAATGCCGTATCCTTTACCTTTTACCTTTTTTTTTTGTTACTATTAATACCACTACTAGTCGTACAAGTAGTACTAATAATACTACTACTGTGACTACTATTACATCTATGCCTTAGGGTATGAAGGTGAAATTTTCAGGGAACATTGAGGAGGGAACTTGGACTGAATCAACTAGCACCTCTCTATGCAGTTCATCAAAAGGGCGTATTAGCAACATCTTAGGAACGGTTTAGTGTCTCAAGTTGAAACTTACAGGCCTTATTGTGGGGAATGTCGAACTAACCAAAAGCTGATATTTGCATCCTAATACTACTGCTTCTACAAAAACAACAACAATTACTACAATTACTGCTGCTGTAACTATTACTACTGGTACTGCTGCTACTAAAACTAACAGTTTTAAGGCTAAAAATTTAGGGAGTATTGGAACATTGCTAAACTAAATCAAAACACACTATGGGGCGTATAAATTGCCTAAAGGCATATCAGCAATGCTTTAATAACAGTTTATGGTATTCGGTTGAAACATTCAGCATGTGTTGAGGGGGATGTCAAAGAGAACCAAACGTGCAATGTCCATAGTGCTACTAACACTGCCATAATCCTTAGCTATCTCAAAATTTTTATCGGATTTCTTTGGGAAGAGTTTAGCTAAAAGGGCTGCGGGAGGGGAGTCTGGTAGCCCAGCACTTTCTTTTGATTCTTAAAAAAGACACTAGAGCTATTAATTTCCAATTGGCTGAACCCCCTCTTAAGTGTCTACGACAACTCTTTCAATACCAAGTTACAAGGAGAAAACTGGAAAAATAACTAAATAACTTTCTAACATAGAAAGATTGTAAATTCCATCATCTGCAAGTGCCATAGGGGACTAAAAATGGCACTTTTGTGCCATTTCTCAAGGGGTGGGGCTAGTGGGCTACCAAAACATCATAGACATATGCTTAATAGCTCATTATCTACATTATCTCATTATCTACATTTCTCATATCTACATTTCCTCCATAGATTCCACCATCTGCAAGTGCCAAACAGCACTACAGATGGCACTATTTGCGTCATGTCTCAGTGGAAACGCTGGAAAAAATAACTAAATAAAAAAATAACTTTCAATATCCTTACGCAAGCTAAGGATATTGAAGTGAAGCTTTGAAGGAATGTTTAGGCGGATGTTGAGCTAAATAAAAACGACCTATGAGCATCTAGATTGTCAAAAAGGTGCAACAGCAATATTTCAGGAATGCCTTACATTATTAAGTTTGATCCTTCAGGGTATGTTTTGGCAGATTTTAAACTAACCAGAAGGCAACATGTGCATACTAATACTGCTACTACTACTACGATCGCTGTAACAAATCACGCAAAGGGTATTAAGGTGAAACTTTAAGGGGGAGTTTCAATCAAACAAAAAAACAATATGCATACAGGTTTTCAAAAGGGCACATAAGCAATTCGATTGGAAATTAAAAGTTCCAGTGCCCTCTTTAATAGCCGCAAGTGATTGGAGGGCAAACAATCCTCCACCTAAGCCCATTAATTCTCCAAACACATCCAACCAAAATTTTAAGATTGCCATTTTGTTCAGCATCAATGGAAGGTAAAAAAACGTCCTTAGAGGTGTTGGGTTTGTAAATCCACCCCAGCTATACAATTTGCCCATTATGCTTTAAATCATAACCAGCATTGTGTTTATGCTGGTAGCCAATAAGACGTCTCAGCAATATCCTAAGATCGACGGAGGTTATGAAATTGAAATTTTCAGGGCCATTACTATTGGTACTTATGCCCTTACAACTAAACTAAGTAAAAAGAATGCAAGTCCATCAAGGTTGTGAAAAGAGCATAGATACAAGGTTTGGAAACGGTACTAAGTTTTACTTTTCAGGAAAAACTTGAAGAGGTATAAATCTAAATCAAACCATACTCTGTGTTTCCAGATTTTCAAAAGGGTGTATCTTATTAAAAATTGTTGAAAAGTTTTCTCCAACATATAAATAGCAAGCCAAACTATGGATTCTTATAGAAAAAAAAGAAAAGATTTAAAATAATCTTTTCTTTTCCCATAAAGAAGACAATATCAATAAAGAATGAGCAGAAATTAATTTGGAAAATTTTTCCCGCAAAATAAAGAAAAAGCAAGGAGCTACATTAAACCAAAAATGAGCAGAAATATAGTCAAATAATTTTTCAAGCGTAAAACTACCACAAATCAAAATCAATTAATAAATGAAACCTAAAACGACAGAAATTACAATAAATCAACAAGTAAAACTCAAATTGAGCAGAAATTAGCATGAGTAGGGCTGACGCCCCCGCGCCTTCTGAAGACCAGCCGGGGTGTAATCTGCTATGGAACAAAGGGTACACCCCGGCTGAAATTTAACGTCTTCAAAAATCTTTTTAAAACTAAGATATACCTGTATAATTCAAGCATCCACAGATACAGATCAGTACCTTTGCCTTTATGGAACTATTTGGCTCATTTTTCTTTATTCATTATTATTTTCATACGACTTCGGAAAATTGGCTCCAATTCTGTAACTAATTCAAGAGCAATAAGGCTTGAGTGTATTTAGTTATTTTTTTTGAGTGTTATTAGTTATTTTGAGTGTTATTAGTTATTTGAGTGTATTTAGTTATTTTTCCAGTTTCTCCTAGTAACTTGGTATTGAAAGAGCTGTCGTAGACACTTAATAGGGGGTTCAGCCAATTGGAAATTAATAGCTCTAGTGTCTTTTTTAAGAATCAAAAGAAAGTGCTGGGCTACCAGACTCCCCTCCCGCAGCCCTTTTAGCTAAACTCCTCCCAAAGAAATCCGATAAAAATTTTGAGATAGCTATCTTGTTCAAAATAGTTGAGGGTTGAATAACAATATCTCCAGGGATGACATGGTCCCCGCAGCTCTTGGGATAAGGACTCAAGTTAGCCAAATTGCATATTGCTTACATATATGTTTTGTTCTTAGAAAAGGGGAGTACGCTTGACCCTATGTCTAAAAAAATGCTGAAGGTATTAAGATAAAACCTTCAGGGCATGACGAGGAAGATTTCCCATTTAATTAAAAAACACTATCTGCATACAGGTTGTTGAAAGGGCGTATCAGCAATATTTCAGGAACGGCTTAGGGTATTAAGTTGAAAGTTTCAGGGCCTGTTGAGAAAGATGTTGAAATAACCAAAGGACACTAAGTGCATACTACTACTACTTCTATTGCTATTAATACGTTTTAATTTAAAAAAAATCAGTCTGTAGGGGCAGGGAAGCCTGGGCTGAGTCTTCGTGTTTTGGGAGGGCTATGCATGTCAAGATTTCGTCAGAAAAGTAACGCAGATGGCTTGAAAGGTTGTCACCTATGTCATTTATGCAGATAATGAAAAGTGTAGCTCCCAGGATACTACCCTAGGGTGCACCTGCGTTTATTAGATATTTGCAGAACGTGAGCCCGTCAAAAAGAATCCACCTTGAAAATACAGAAATAAAGCTCTCGATCACTTTTAACAAACGTCCGTGGACATGACACGCATACTATTTTTTTAGCAGGCCATGAATACCATACTCTGCGAAAAGCTTTGTTGATTTCAAATGACAATAGCCTGATGTCAAATGCACTTGCTAGAGGTTTAACCCACTCCTGGTGCTAGGCCACTAGGCAGCTCAGCGCTGTACAGTTCTGGCAGAAGTCATATTTGCGGTCACTTAAAACGCAATTTTACTTAAGTTAGTGATAAAGTGTATGATTGAAAACGCTTTCATAAACATTCTCAATGCAGGCGAGGAGGGAAATATGCCTATGAGGGTAGTATGGTCTATATGCACCCAAGCTCGTTGAGTCGCCATCTGTTTTAGGAATAGAAATGATATGGGCAGATTTTTATGTCTGCGGAAAGGTTCCAGAGTGAAAACACAACCAGAAAACTGAAGACCAAGGTCCAGCTAGTTCAGGACTGTAGGACTTAAACATAACGTTAGGTATGTTGTCAAGACCCATGGCTTTGGTCACGCAAAGACACTGCCGAATGCGAAGGGTCTTAGGAGTGGAATAGTTCGCACAATGAAGGACAGTATCAGTTTGATCAGGGAAATAGTGAGCTTCTTCACCGTCTTCTTCCAGATTTGAGAATTCATCAAAGGCCTTAGCAAGAGCTTCGGTCCTTGCCTGTGGATCTTGCATAATAGTCCTATCGTTCACTTTTAGGGAAGGAATTGAAATTCTCTTAGACAACAGAAAAGCCTCTTTGACAATTTTCCACCAGCTCTTAGCAGACGCCTTTTGAAACTTGATGGCTAATTTCTCCTTGTACTGAACCCAGGATTACACAATTGTGCAAATTGCGTCTTACATTACCGTATCTATGTTTATGAAGTAATACATTTCGGTAAATTATTGGCAGGATTTGGTAAAAAAATTAAATTTGAATAGTTAACAATATAAAATGCAAGCACAATTTAAGGACCTAAGCAGTCAAGAAGCGTCATTAATCCAATACATACAAATACAAAATACAAGCCATAGAAAAAAAAATCAACAATTTCTTCTTAAAATAAAGGAAAAGAAATTAAAAAACGTGAGTAGCTTTTATCATAAACAAACGAAATTTCCATAAAGCCGATTAAAACAAATAAAAGAAAAAACAACAACTTACTTTTCCAAATTTCTTGTCAAAAGGAAACATTTTTATTTCAGACTCACCAACAGCATGGCTAAGTTGGTCAGTTCGGACAAATCAGAATTCAGTCAATCTTTCAAAAGCCATCAAAAACTAAAAAGAAGATATTTGAAATATGTACCAGGGCCATGATTGAAGTCAGATAACTCATTTCAAAAGTAACAGCATTTTGAAAGATAGCTAGAGATCAGAAAAATATTCTCAAATATCAAATTTAAAATATGAATTTTCTCTTATGATTTTTTTTTTTTTTTTGTCTTCTGACCGGAATGTTGAAAAATATTCATGTGCCTGAATAAGTATGTTTGCAGGTGATTCTTGGACTAGTATGTATCATCCCTGGCATTTGAATGATGTTTGACCTTTTTGTAGAGTTTTCCTAGAAGAGGGCAGGGTCAAAACCGATCAATCGCATTTGGGGGCAATGTTTTCTAATTTAGGGGGAGAATCCCTTCAGACTAAACAAGAAATCAGGCTAGACGAACAACCTTATTACAGGAACAAACGACGCATCTCCATTAAACACTGACATTGATATTTGAAAAATTACTTTCAGATTTTGAAATTAAGGAAAATAAACAGATAATTGCAGCACCTCTGTAAATGAACAAAACAATGAGCTCTTCCATTACTTAGCTAAGCTTTTCAAGGCATCTTTATTTACTCTTTCCAAATCTTATTTAAAATCCCTAAAGGGACCCTTAAAATGACACATTGTTGCATATTATTTGCCAGTAAGAAATGGATACCAAAATACTGAAAACTGCTTTGGAACAATCATAAACACCTACATTCTTCATAATTACTAATCCATTGCTTTACTAAGACCCCTCACTATAAATACAACCCACTATAAATATTCACACTGTTTTCTAAGATATATGTGACTCTTTTGGTAAAATTCACAACAAGAAGCTTTTGCCTCTAATATCTTGAAAGTAGTTGAAAAGGAAAAGAAATTCGAGAAAAAAAAAATCCAGGGCCTTAATGATCCTTTTGGGAGCTATTTTGACATGCCTACCTTCTCTCTTTGCTCTTCAAAGGGCACTGACCTTTGATCACCTTTTACTATATTTGTATTATAAATTGAAAAATATATTTACTGCTCAAATGAGGTACAAGGAAAGTGGTATTGAGCCTTACATATTTCATTAAAACAAATTTTAAGATTTTAAGATCCATTTCTTAAATTAAGAAAAAAACTTTTACACGGCTTAAATTGGGCTTGAATAATTGGAATTGTATTTTCAAAAACTAAAAGCAAATAAAAAGAGACCAAAAAACCCAAAGTTAAGGTAAAACATTTTCTGTCAAGACTTGTGCTTGTATAGACCTATGATTTATGTAATCTTCTAAGCCCTAAAAATAAGGGAATGTAAGCACAGTATCTTAATAACACCCTCCCAGGGCATAGGTGTATTTTAGCAGTGGTGTAATTTTTCCAAGATCCTGGCGGAAAGGGGGAGGGCCAAAGTTGGAGCCAGTTTTCCCAAATCCAGTAAAAATGACACTGAAAAATGAGCCATATAGTAGGCTACCATGAAGGCAAAAATATACTAAAGAAAACTGCCTGGTTTCTATGGATACTTGAATTGTCCAGGGTCATCATAGCTTTGACAAGATTTTAACAGAAATTGAATTTCAGCTAGCAGGGAGGGGGGGGAACCAACTGACTTCAAGGGGGGAGTGGGGCTTGGAGGGGCAGTTGCCCCCTACCCCATAGCAAATCATGCCTCCATATTTTAGGCCCTAGATGCATTCCTGAATGTTCTATTGATGTGACACAGCTAGGCCTACTTTTGCAGATAGCAAGAGGTCACTCAGCAAGAGCTTTACAACTCCTTCTTCCTTCAGACTGACTGGTCTTTACAGCAAAATAAAAAAAAAGGAAAGATGGTAAATATATATTACTAATACAGGGATGAAGCAGACAGCTTTCTCTGTGCCATTTGATTTTTTTTACCTTAAACTGAACTTGCAAGGAATTAAATGATCCTGTAATTGTTGGTATCTAATAATTTTCCCACTTACAAATGCACCCCACCCCCTCCTCTGACAGCCCCAAATATAACCCTAATAATATATCTTTCTGTTGTTCCACATTGTTTTTTTTTCTAACTGGGATCTTTGATCTCTCGAAACCAGTAGACCAATATCTGATGGTAAAAAATTTCAGAAATGTCAGATATCAAACACTATTTAGAACAATTTATGAACACAGACAAAAATAAAAATTATTTTTGAATATAGACAAAATGAAAAATGAACACAATAATGTAATTGATAAAAGCATCCTGCATGCTATTAAGCAAAATTTCTTTGTGTAAGTGTTGTTTTTCTTCTTTACAAGCCCAGATATTAAGTCTATATAAAAGACAATCTAGAGGGGGGGAGGAGTATCTTTCTAAGTGAAATGATTATTATATCTGAAAAGAGCATAAAAACGCATAATGAACTGATGTTCTCCTTGTGTCAGTGATGAAATAATACATGTGTTTACTGAAAAGAGTGACAATATTGAAAAATAAAGGCTAGTTGGAAAAATAGGCTAAAGAAAACCATAAGTCTTTCTGGTGTTATGCCAATCAAAAATGTAGCAGCAGACACACAGTCCCAGATATCCTGCACAATAGTCAATCAGTTTCTGATCCTGAACTAAAAGTTGAAATTTTCAACCAATACTTCTCATCTGTTTTTTTCCTCCAATTCCACTATTGTTTATCCCACACCTTCTTTATAATATATATCACATAAGATGGAATAAACTCTGATTACTGGCACATTAGTTCTAAAGGAACTTACATCCCTCAAACTGATTAAATCTGCTGGTCCAGATGGCATTCACCCACATATTCTACAATAATGATGTACGGTATTGTGTCATCCTCTTTTGTTAAATCAAACTGACGAAAAGTCACCTTAAATTAACTTAAATTGCAGCTTGAAGCAATCAAAGGATTTCTCCTTGTAGAGCTCCAGAATTATGATCTGCGTTGTTTTCAAAGTTCTTTAGTGACCAGATGCAGCTGGATGATAAGTAGCATACCAGTTGAATTTACACTCTCTAGAGGACCACTCAGCATCCAGCCTTTGTTCGAAAGCATCAAAGGGTTCAGCAGTAACTGTTTCTTCATAAGTCTGTTCTAACTGTTGACAATTTGTGAGGAATAGAATAAAGTGATGGAGAAAGACTGGATATGATGGACTGCTTGACAAGTTTCAGGTGATAACCTCTAGTTCGGGAATGGGAACCAACAAGTGAGAATAATGCTGGGAGAGCATTAGCCTACACTAGCTTATAGGCTAGAATGGCACCCCCCTATTTTTCCTGTAAACAAGTGTAGGGTCAAATATTAAAAATTTGCTCCATATGTACAGTTCAAGGTATATGTTTAACCAAAATAAAGGGGGAGGGGATAAAACTGTATTGGAAATGAATTTTAGATTTGGATTCAGGATGATGTTCTATTTCAAAAGGTAGGTATGTGCTAAATTCTAGTGTAGGCATTTCTAATATATTGGAAAGTAGTTGGGTTAGCAGAACAAAACTCCAGGGAACACATCCAGAGTCCTAATGATCCTTTAAGAAGGAATTTTCAAGCACATACTTCTACTGCCTTTCCTCTAAAGGACAACGACCTTTGATAATCTTTGTGGTGTAAATATGAAACCTTGCAAAATAGACTTTCATGCCCAAATGCAAACAAAAAGCATTATGATTGTTATGCATTTGCTTAATCCTGATTAATAAGGCATTAAAGATCCTTAAAATTATTTTTTATGTATGGCAAAAACCCTTTGACACAACTTAAGATTCTATAGAAATGACAGTATTTTGGTTTTTGAAAGAT
The DNA here is from genome assembly GCF_032884065.1 of Artemia franciscana. Lineage (NCBI taxonomy): Eukaryota > Metazoa > Arthropoda > Branchiopoda > Anostraca > Artemiidae > Artemia > Artemia franciscana. The sequence continues at coordinate 4,046,726 of NC_088864.1, forward strand.
AAACCACAGAATTACAGACCCATCAGCCTGACTTCTGTCCCATCAAAAGTCATGGAAGGCGTCTTAAATGATGCAATCGTTGCACATCTGGAAACTAACAGCCTGTTATACGATGGACAACATGGTTTCAGGAAGGGTCGCTCTGTGGAGACAAACCTAATTCAATCATATGACATAATCACCAAGATGATTGAGGAAGGCCTTCCAGTTGACGTACTCTTGCTGGACCAAGCCAAAGCTTTCGAGAAGGTAGTACACTCGTACCTGGAAAGGAAACTAGAGTTCTATCAACTCCACCAAGATGTAAGGGAATGGATTATCCAGTTTCTCAAGGATAGAATACAGAGGGTGATGATGTATGATGAGGAGGGGAATCAAATCATGTCAAACCCAACTCCAGTGCTCAGCGGAGTTCCGCAAGGAACTAAACTGGGACCTACCCTCTTCAACATGTTCATCAATGACTCAGCCCAGTCAGTGCAAAATGACCTTAAACTGTTTGCAGACGACTCGAAATTGTTTGGCCCAGTCGCAAACAACCAACAGTGCGCAGCTCTGCAGGCAGATCTGCACACCCTCAACAACTGGTCCTCTTCCTGGTCCCTCGAGTTTAATGCTGAAAAGTGCAAAGTCCTACATCTTGGCCCTAAGAACCCAGGAATGACATATACAATGACAGATCGTACTGGGAAGCTCATAACTTTGGAAACTGTCACCGAAGAAAGAGACCTTGGGGTCATTGTTGATGACAAAATGAAATTCCATAGTCACAGCAAATACCTAGCTGCAAAAGGCAACAGGTCCCTTGGCCTCATCAGACGTAATATCACCAGTAGATCTCCCAGGACAATCAGGAAGCTATATACAGGACTGGTCAGACCGCAACTTGAGTACAGAGTCTCTCTTGCCGTTCCCCACTATGTCGTGGACAAGAAGATCCTTGAGAGCGTTCAGCGGAGGGCTACAAAACTACCAACCAAATGTAAGAACCTCTCGTACCCTGAAAGCCTCAAGAAACTCAAGCTCCCAACCCTGACGTACAGGAGGAAACGCGGAGATGCAATCCTGACCCACAAGCTGCTGGAGAATGGTGTCACACCAGGGCTTTTTAATAAGTCGCTCTCTAGCCACACCCGGGGCCACACCAAGAAGCTCCAGCAACAAAGAAGCTCACGGAGAGAACGTTCCAACTTCTTCTCAACTCGTGCTGTTCCACTGTGGAATTCCCTTAGTGAAGAAACAGTTCAGTCCAAAACTGTTGACAACTTCAAAAAAGCAATTGACCGAGACTGGGCAGCGATGGAGTGGAAACTACACTGGGAGGCCAGTGGATCTACTCAACGGAACTAGACAACGCACTTCCACCTCCATCACTCAACCGGCGAATCTACAGGATGTTCACCCAACCTTATTCGCCGGACAGTGCGATTTAAGGTAATTTAAGGTAACACTTTTTTTTGTTAGAATTTGAATAGGCAACAGATCTTTTGTGTATAGAATCTTCTAAGCCCTAGATATAAAAAAGGGCAAATATTACAGCTTGACAACAACTTTCTAGGGCATTCTTTTAGCAATATAATCATATATTCACTTCATCATATATCATATATTCCATATATCATATATTCCATGTTCACTTCATCCATTTTAACTACTATCCAAGATAGTAAAAAGAATCTTCTAAACCCCTAGATATAAAAAGGGCAAATATTACAGCTTGGCAACACTTTTCCAGGGCATTCTTTTAGCAATATAATCATTTATTCCTAAAAGTTCACTTCACCTATTTTAACTACTATCTAAGATAGTAAAAAGCCCCTAAACAAGAACTTAAGGTAGGCTAGGCTACTATGCAATAGTTAGGTCTACTCAAAGGAAACACTATTAACACTGGCAAATTCTAGACTAGCTAATTTTTGCTAATACCTTAAATTGCATTTGCCAGCAAGATAAGGTGGTAGATCCTCCTGTAGGTTCTTGCTGGTGGTGAGTGATGTAATTATGTTGGCTTAGCTTCCCAGTCCAGCCTCCACTCAGCCCTCTCCCAGTCCCTGTCGACTCCAGCCTTGAAGGAGTGGGGAGTCTCAGCTTGGATGGTAGACGTGGATAGGCTATTCCAGAGGGGGACCACCCAAATGGAAAAGAAACCATGTCGTTCCCTTCTCTAACATCCAGGCAGGTGAAGCTTCAGACTGTGACCTCTTGAGTTGTTGGCCAGGGAGGGGGTGAAGATCTGGTTCAGGTGACCAGATTTGAAAATTTTGTATGCCATGATCATATCTCCTCTATATCTTTGATATGTGAAGGTTGAAAGTCTCAGAGACCTTAGCTGATCCTGGTAAGGGGCATTATTTAAGCCACGGACCAGTTTGGTTGCTCTCCTTTGAACACTTTCAATGACTCTTGTGTCCATTTTATTTTGGGGAAAGGCCAAAGTCAATCCAAACTCAAGGTGGGGACAGACAAGGGATTTATAAAGTTTTGTACCACAGATGACTTTCTGGTTAGAAAAGAGTGTTTAATGAGTCCAAGAGCTTGATTAGCCTTTGCAACCTGAGCCTGAGTGTGGCTGTGGAATTTTAAATCCTTGTCCACAATGACGCCTAAGTCTCTCTCCTCAGCAACTGCTTCCAACCAATTACACCCTATATGTTAGGGATGGTGGGGGTTGTTGTCCCCTATGTGTAGTACATTGCATTTAGTTGCATTGAATTGTAGGGCCCAAGTTGATGACCAGGAGGATAGCCTGTCAAGGTCCAGCTGAATGCAGGCTCTTTCTTCTTCAGTTTCAGCAGGCCCAGTGAGCTTACAGTTGTCAGCATATAATGTTAAAAGGTCGCATAGATAGGTTTTACAGTTGTTAATATATATGTTGAACAATGTTGGCCCAAGGATGGTTCCCTGTGGGATGCTGTTTATGACCAGGGAAGTGGAGGAGAAAACTGGATAGCCATTATCAGTGTAGATCATGACACATTGAGATCTTCCAGTTAGGAATGCTCCAATTCAATCAATCACATCTTCATGCACCTGGCAAGCTTCAAGCTCCAGCATCAGGTATGAGTGTTCAACTTTGTCAAAGGCTTTGGCTTGGTCAAGTAAGATAATGTTGACCAGTTTACCCATATCCAAAATTTTAGTTGCATGATCATACAACTGAATAAAGTTGATGTTGATTGACCTGTCCCTGCAAAATCCATGTTGTCTATTGCTAATAAGAGTATTTTCTTCTAAATAGTTTATTAGAGCATGGTTAACGATACCTTCCACAATCTTGCAAATGGCTGAGGTTAGGCTTATTGGTCAATAATTTCCCAGGTTATCCTTGTCACCTTTCTTAAAAATTATTATTTCGCATAATATTTGCTGTTCTCTAGTCATTTGGTACTGACGTTTTGGCCAGGGACATGTTGAATATTCTGGCAAGGGGGAGGGAAATGTGAGCAGCAGATTCTATCAAAAGCTGAGGGTGGAGGTTATCAGGTTCAGCAGCTTTGTTGGAGTTTAAACTTCTTAGTATTTTAAATACAACTTCTTGAGTAATTATTACAAGAGGCATTGGGTTATGTACTGTTACAGGAGGTATGGCTGGGAGTGTAATACCAGGTGGCTTAGAGGTGAAGGTTTGTGCAAAAGCTGGCATTCATGCAATCAGCATTTTCTTTTGGGTTGGTAGTACTGGAGCCATCTGATTTTTTTGGCTGTTGGTGCATTGATGGGAAGGGTTGTTGGCTGTAACATTATGCCATAATTTTTTGGGGTTTTTCTGAGTCATTAGCAATAGATTCTTCATGGTCTTGGGAAAAATTTTCTTGTCATGTTTCTCAGCTTGTTTTGGAGCATGGTGTATTTGATGTGATGGTTATCACATTTGCATTTTAAGTATTTATTCTATGCTCTATTTTTCTTTCTGATAATTTTCTTAATATTCCTGGGAAGGTATGGAAGAGTCTTTGGTTTATCTGACCAATAAACCTTTGTATGCTTCCTACATGCACCTAGTAAAATAGACTTAAGGCAATTCCAACTAGATTCAATGTCTGTCTTACCTGATAATTCCTCATCCCAATTTTTGTTAGCTAGTTCTTCATGGATCAAATGTAATTTGTAAAAGTTCTCTTAAGTTTACCATCACAACCATGGTTAATATTAATATTGTTCATTAATTTGTTTAATATTGTTCATTCACAAATGAAACCAAAATTAGGGTGAATGTTGTTCATTATGCATATGTGGTCACTTGCACCAATAGCTGGAAGGTAACAAGTGGAAGTAATCCTCTCAAGATCATTTGTAATAAGGAGGTCTTGTAATGATGGTTGTTGCAATTGTTTAAATCTAGTGAGCTGTGTTATTATCTGAGTTAGGAAGTTGTCATCAAGGGTTTGGGTGGTTGTGTAGGAGGGGTTATTAGGGGGTGAGTATCCAACACCTTCAAACCTTCTTTTTATCTTGGTAAGAAGGTAGGTTAGGAAGATGAAACTTTCAGGGATGGATCTACAGAATAAAGTATGTCTCTGGAAGTTATTTCAAGTACCTATCTCTAATTGTTCTCTCTCTAAGAGTAAGAAATCTATGATGACCCTTAAAATCTTTGTAGTTTATAAAAATGAAACCTTGCAAAATAGATCTTCTGTGTAAATGAAGTGCAAGAAAAGTATTTTTAGCTTCATACTTACACTCAATCCCAGTTTATGAGGTTTAAAAAAATGTAAATACACTTCCTAAATTTAGAAAGAACCCATTGATATGGCTTAAAATTCTACTCAAATAACAGGAATTGCATTTTCAAAACTAAAACCAGAGAAAAAGAATTTGAATTTAAGTTTTAATGTGGTTTTGTCAAAATTCAAATAGGCAGGTCCAATAGAATAGGGTAAAATTCTTGTTAATTGACTTCTTGCTATCTCAGAAAGGGCCTACAGCATTTACTTTTGAGCAGGACTAACCATAGACTAACACTTTATTTTATCCTATTTCTTAGATAGCCTATCTCAATAGTCTGTCAATCTAATATTCGGTCAAATTTTTCATATGCTGATTCTTTTCTCCCAGTCACTAATTCCCTTTTTCTTACTTTCTGCTAGGTAGCCTAAATCTGAAGAAAAGATTCATAGGCTAGTGTAAACTAAAGATTTGACCATTGGGGTAAAAGTGTTATAGAGTTTTCAGAATGTTATATGAGTGTTTCTGGGAAATAGGAATAATACAGTAATACTTACTAGTTTACTAGGAAATTCAGAATTTTCATGAGATTTTTGATCAACCCGCTATCTGTTATTTTAAATATTTAAGTTTTGAGTTGCCACAAACCAATATGCATTCTCCGTTTCGCTCCATGGAGCGAAATTAAATACCGACCAAAATTAATACCGACCGAAAGGTGGAAATGCTAATAAATAATGTAGTTTTTAGCTGGAGGCAGATAAAAATTAACCTTTAAAAATAATAAACCACTCAGCATTGTAAGATGCCAAAGGAAATGACTGCCCCGTGCCAGAGTTTGAAGCGCATTCAGTACTCTCAAAGATACGACTCAAACTTTATAATTATAACGTAAGTAATATGACGAGCTGTCAGATAAAAAGAAAAATACGAGGCTGGGAGACAATGGGAAATGTCCATTGCACCAGTGCAAAAGTAAAAAAGCAGAAACACTTAAAAAAATGAACAGAGATTAAGTCAAATTTTAACTGCAGACAGATCCATAACCTATACAACTAGTCTGGCCTTTTCATGAAGACAATCAATGCTCTAAGTTTTTACTGTAATGTAGACATCTGTATAATGGTACTTTAAAACATGGGACTGAATCAAGATGAAGAAAAGAAAGTCATAGGGTAGACCCAGAAAGTATGTGCTTCTTCTTATTTAAGATGGCCAGACTCTTGACAATCCTAACTATCAACGGACTAATATTGAATTTGTAAGACAAATTCGCATCAAAAAGGACCACAATAATTCCGACATAATATAACGAATTACAAATCTAAGGTGAGAACCTCTGCTTTAAAATATCACTAATATAAAAAAAATGTTTTGGCCCCAGGATCTACCTTTTTTGTGACTATAGATTCAAACTCAAAATCATTTAGACGGTTCTTGCCAATTCAATTCTTCCTATTCAAAAGATACAAATGGAACCAAAATTAGGGTGAATCTTAGCATTCCAAAGCATTCCGATTTTTTAGAAGAATGCCATGTGTTAAGGAGTCAAATATCTTTTTTAAATCCAAAAATGGATTAAATCAGTATATATGGGCGAATTAATGGAACTAAGGAGTAAAGTGCAGACCCAGTCAGTTGAATGAGCAGCTCAAAACCCAAATTTTAATTCACGAAGGAACTGTTTGGCATCAAGAAAGCTTTTAAGTCTTTGTAGCATGGCTTTTCCTGAGACTTCACAGAATACTAACAGAAGAGATCAGTCTATAATTTTTAGTTTCACTTCTGGGATCATTAAAAAAAAACTATTACTCATACACTTTTAAATGCTTCTAAGGAAATACCAAGATCAAAATAGGCTTGATAAGCTCAGTTAATGGTAAAAGAATTAATGAACATGATAGCCTTAGCATGAATTTCACCTCAGGCAAATGTGAAGGTACGGTCCAGGGAATAAACAATCTTATAAACTTAGACTTCATTGAAGGATCCTGTGCCATGATATAAAAGACAGGCCTCTATGAGGTTCATAATCTGGATCAGAAACTCTCGGAAAAAACACCTGCCAAAGTGATTTTCCCAAAAGCACACAGAAGCTAGCCGAAAGCTAGCCGAATTTGAAGCTTCTTTGCAGAATTCTAAATGGCCATTTATTGCTCCACTTTCAGTTAAAACTTATCTTAGAAATCTAGGTTTTGGAAATAAACAAGTAACAGTTTTCTGATGTTTCTTACGTCTTTCTCAAATACTTAAGAACTATTTAAAACAAAAACGTCATTTTCCCGGCAAATGATTAATTTAAATAGGTTTCTAGAATTTTTATATCAACCCTAGTGACAGACTTGGGCAGAAGTCTCCTTTTTCGAAAGATAGTTTTTTCTTCTAGCAGCTCTTGAGAAAACTGTAAGTTATACTAGGGATTAGAGATTCCGACTTTGATGTTTTTAAATTACTTGAAGATGAGAGGTTACTAGCTAAAAGATTTAGTGGCCATTCAAACGGGACTTGGTCGTAGTCGTAGTCGCGACTTTGACTACGACTCGGAAAAAACTTCCCGTTCACATGGGTCTCTGAGTCTCAGTCTCAGACGTAATAATAGTTCAATTTGGATCAGCTCACCAGCAACTAAGACTAGGTTTTAACCAATTGCCTTGATGATTCATAGCAAGAAATTTGACAGGAATCTATCAACGAATAAAACAAAATCATTTTATACAATTCTGAAATAGGGTTATGCCAGGTTTGCTTTTCAAGGCTTTGCTTGGCTTTGCTAGGCAAGAATCCCAAGTGGTATTTGAAAATGCAGCTAATAAAGGCCTGACTCTTACTTTGAAACAAGTCACCTCCCATGGATTTTGCTTTATTGAAGTATTCTTATAGTTTTTCTCTGTCTTATCCTGCAGATACCTTTTGTTCTCCACATACACAATAACTTCTTCAAGAAAATCAAACTCTTGTGCCTTTCCATATCTGTAGTATTTGCTCACCCTCCATTCCCGTTTAATTTCGATGTGATAATCTTCGATGCGATTGGTTGAAACCTAGGTTTAGTTGCTGGTGAGGTCATCCGAATAGAAATATTGTAACGGCGAGGACTAAGACTCTGAGACAAGTGTGAACAGAAATTTTTTGTCAACTCGTAGTCGTAGTAACGATTGCAACTACGACTGAGCCCCGTGTGAATGACCACTTAAAGTTTTCACTGAACGATGAGGTAAATGAAAGCACGTATTAAAATCGGAATCACAGTCAATCAGAATCCCAGGCCTGTTAAGTCAAATTTAATATAAAAAAATTTTCAACAAAATTAATTTTAAACAAAGCACCTTTTTTCAAAGAAAAATTAGATGTTTTTCTTTGGCAATGCAGTTCTATTACTCTATAGCAAAAACAAAAAAGTACGTGCAACTTTTTTTTAATAAAAGAGCGACGTGTATAACGTGGGCTCTATATTCGCACGTTGGGGTGGTTCGAGGGGGGGAGGTAAAATTAATGTGAAGCAATTTTAGAAATGATATAATTAAGTATTTTAATAGGTTCAAAATTTGTTTTCAGAATTTTATATTGCTTCTTTTTGACTGGGGCTAAACGTAGACCAATGGTTCCCATCCAATTTCGGGCCATGTCGTGAGCTAAAAATTTGTAGGCTAGGGTGGTTTGAACGGGGTGGGGGGTAAAAATAATATGAAGCAATTTTAGAAATGATATAAATAAGTATTTTAATACGTTCAAAATTTGTTTTCAGAATTTTATATTGCTTCTTTTTGACTGGGGCTAAGCGTACACTAATGGTTCCCATCAAATTTAGGGCCAAGCCCCAAGATAGGCATTTCTAAAATCCAGATACCCCGTGATAACGTTTAAAATTTTTTATTCAAGATTTAATGTGTATTCACCTGAAGGAAGCTTAAAATACCTTTAACTTGGCATGGAATGAAAATATATTCTGAATGCAACACTTTTTATACAGCATATAACGTCATTGCAAGGCTATTGTGAATCAAGCATCTTAAAAATCAATCATTAAATTTTGTTCGCACTTTGTATTGATTAGAATCTTTTAAAACTATGTATTGAAATAACTGTATTTGTTAATTAAACAAAACACAGTCAGGAATCATGCTTAAGCTAGATATGAGAAAACCGGTGTCATTGCCACAAAGACAAGTGACAGAACAGACAGGAAATATATAATTTTGACCTTATATTTGCACACAAGGGTTTGGGCAGGGGTAAATTATTCAGACAGCATGAAGTTAGAAAACAATTCTTACTTCATGATGTACAGAACAATTATAGCTACCACACCTTGAATTCAGACCCGCTTTACTTAACACCCTCCCCCCCCTGATGTGCAAACATATAGCCCAAATCAGTGCTGTCACTTACTTGAAGTACTTTTACTTGAAATACTACTTAAGTAAAATTTTCCATTATTTGTACTTGTGCTTAAGTAAAAACTCTAGGGTGTACTTATTACTTGATACTTAAGTAAGATCAAGAAATACTTATTACTTAAGATAGTTTTAATGTACTTGTTTTTCAAATACTTTACCTTTGACACGAAAATTTTGTGTGTGTGGGCTTTGGCAATGTACAAGAAAACATCACCTTTTGGATTTAGAGCAAACTCAGATATAGCTCCATGCCCTATTTTTGGATATGAAATAAGGTATTTGTTTTTGACGAAAAAATTATAGTATGATTAACACTTGGTTTAATTTTTGTTTAAAAGTTATATATCAAAGAAAATTGAAATTATTTCACAGTTCACTGGTCGACAGTGAGCTAAGATCCCTTGTTTTGTCCTAAATGTTGCATACTGTAGTCCATTTGGGCCTATATTTCTGACATTAGTGTTTAAGTTTTGTCATCTCGTCAACTGAACCAGATTTCTACCATTTCATCATCATTAGAACCATATTATTGGTAAAACTACTGAAGCTATGAATCTTTGCCCATCTAAATGTTGTCTGCAATCAACAAGTCTAGGGAATTCGAGCTGGATACAATGCAGTGGTATTTTGTCAATTCGTTCCAGCAAATTCACGAATCTGACTTCAAATTTGTCACTCCATTCGTAAGTTATAGGCCCTACTAAATTAAAGGAAAACACAACTTTCTTAAGACTTGAAACCCTCTCCCCCTCGCCCTATTTGAGATAGGATTTGTGACACCAGCACTTGATATGAGTCCTAATCGTAGGCATCTTTACTCTGGTTTTCATTCGGATCCGTTACTCCATTTGCAAGTTATACTAAATTAAACAGAAAACTTAAATTTTTCAGGAATTAAAAACCACTCCCCCTTGTTAAACTTGAGCTAGGGTCTTTATCTCAAAACTCGATATGTGTCATGGTCTTAGGCCTCTTTGGTTCAATTTTCACTCAGATCCATCACTCCAGTCGCAGGTTACTCTGAATTAAACGAAACTGTTTTTAGCAGGTAAAGCCCTCTCCCCCCTCTTTTATTTGAGCTAGGGTCTTCATCTTTCAACTTGATGTGTCTCATCATCCTTGGCCCAAAATCTGGCCATCAAAAGTTTCATCCAAATCCAACCAGCGTTCCTCCTCCTATACGTGATTACACGGAAGGACGGACAGACAGACAGACGGAAGGACGGATTTTGCAACGTCTTAGGTGGCCATCTTGGCTAATTGGATCCAAAAAAAGGAAAACAATGGCATATCATCATCCAGGTATCATCACCTATTTTGATAGTGGAAAATATCCATCAAGATAGGTTTTTGATATCTGTCTGTCTGTCCGCCCGTTAGTGCAATCGAGTATAGCGGGAGAACCGCCAGTCAGATTTGTATTGAAATTGAACTATTTGGATTAAAATTGAGCTTAATTAGGGTGATGGGGCTTTAAGTGTTAAAACGAATTCGAGTTTTTCATTTAATTCACTGTAACGTGCATATGGAGATGAATTTCGATGAAAACTCAATAAAGATGCCTGAGAGTATGATATGCATTGAGCTCTGGGATGGAGACCCAAGCTGAATTAAAAGTTGAGTTTTCCATTTAATTCAGTGTAGCTTGCGAGAGATTGATGGATCTCAGTGAAGATTGAACCAGAGGTGCCTAAGACCGTGACAGGCATCAAGTTTTGTGATGAAAACCCTAGCTCAAATAGAACGAGGGGGAGTGGGTTTTAAGTGCTGAAAAAAGTCAAGCTTTTGGTTTAATTTAGTACAACTTGTGAATGGAGCAACGGATCCAAATGAAAGCTAGAGCAAAGATGACTAGGATCAGGGCTTATATCGAGCTCTGATATCACAAGGCCTATCTAAAATAGGGCGAGGTGGAGGGGGTTTCAAGTTTTAAGAAAGTCGAGTTTTCCTTCAGTTTAGTAGGGCCTGTAACTACTTCCACCCATGGCTTGCCCAAAGCCGGGAAATAGTCCTTTTCCAAAATAAGTCATACTGAAGCCAACCTTCAACCAAATATTCCGTCCCCAGAGAAAAATTACTTTGTATGGTACTTGGTATTTACCAAGTGACATGCAGTGATCGCAAATTATGTTGGTCTGTCGGTTTGTCAGTCCCGGTCTTGCCAGTTCAGGCACTTCCAGATAAGCTAGGACGACGAAATTTGGCAAGCGTATCAGGGACCAGATCAGATTAAATTTGAAATAGTTGTTTCCCGATTCGACCATCTGGGGGTGGTGGAGTGGGAGGAAGGTTAATTTGGAAAAATTAGATCGGATCTTAATTAAATTTGATATTTAGAAGGATATCATGTCTCAGAGCTCTTACTTTAAATTCCGACCGGATCAGGTGACATTGGAGGGGGAAACCTAAAATCTTGGAAAATGCTTAGAGTGGAGGGATCGGGATGAAACTTAGCGGGAAAAATAAGCAAAAGTCCTAGATACGTGATTGACATATACAGAACGAATTCATTCTCTTTTGGGGAGTTGGGGGAGGGTTAATTCTGAAAAATCAGAAAAATGAGGTATTTTTAACTTATGAAGGAGTGATCGGATCTTGAATTTCATCGGATGAAATTTCATATTAGGAGGACCTCGTAACTTAGATCTCATGTTTTAAATCTCGACCGGATTCAGTGTAATTGGGGGGATTTAGGGGGGGGGGAATCTTGGAAAACGCTTAGAGTGGAGTGATCAGGATGAAACTTGGTAGGAAGAATAAACACAAGTCCTAGATACGTGATTGACACAACCGAAATGGATTCGCTGTCTTTGGGGGAGTTGGAGGGGGTGTTAATTCGGAAAAATTACGAAAATTGAGGTATTTTCAACTTAAGAGCGGGTGACCGTTCGTGAGTTATTTTTGAATTTGATATTAAGAAGGAACTCATGTCTCAAATCTCTTACTTCAAACCCCGACCAGTTCTGGTGACATTGAGGGAGAGTTGGAGGGGGGAACCGGAAATCTTGGAAAACGCTTAGAGTGGAGAGTTCGGGATGAAACATGGCGGGTAGAATAAGAAGATATCGTAGATACGTGATTGACGAAACCGAACTGGATCCACTCTCTTCGGGGTAGTTAGGGGAATCCAATGCTTTGGCGAGTTCGGTACTTCTGGACGTGCTAGGACAATAAAATTGGTGGGCATGTCAGGGACCTGCACAAATCGACTTGATAAAGTTGATTCCCCCCGATTTAACCATCTGAGGGGGGGGGGCTGAAGGAAGAGGAGAAATTAGAAAAATGAGGTATTTTTAACTTGCGAGTGGGTGATCGGATTTTAATGAATTTTGATAGTTAAAAGGACCTTGTGTCCCAGAGCTCTTATTTTAAATGCCAACAGGATTAACCCTCTGATTTTTCCTTTAAAATGAATCTATTGATTCTTATAATTTTGCTAGAGCTCATGCCATATGAGAGCTCGGCTCTTCCGACCTCGTCACAAGTGCCATATGAGCTCTTAGCTCTTGTTTTATTCCTTTTTTCTCAGAAGATTTTCGACTTAGTCTCATGCTTTTTGCTGCTTCATGGTGTGAAAATTGCTGCTAGAAATAGATAGGTTGCAACTGCTGCCGTATTGTCTTCTAGTATATTTAAATGTGTGCTTGCATCGTTCCTGCGTCCCCTTAAAAGTTCTGTTTCTTTCGGTAATATTGGTTTGTCTTCTGTTGCATATGCAGACGACGTTCTTCTTGTTGCCGAGACTCGCCGTGGATTGCTTTCCAATTTTACTATATTAACCAATGAACTATCTAAGATTGGACTGTCAGTTAATGCGTCTCTTCTTTAGTTAGTTGACTTGGTCTGTGTTTCGGTCCAACACTTTCCACTGCCTTTTCATCCCTAGTGAATCAAGCCGTGAAAAACCTACACGTCGCTTACGGTAAATTACGGCTTATTTCAGATATTGCAAATTCCTCCTCCGGCTTCCTAGATGGCACCAAAACAGAAAAATAATTGTTCGATTTGGTTTAATAGATATGCCTTCTTGGATTCGGTCTTCCATTGATGATTTATGTAAAAAGACTATCTACTTTATTCACGTTTATGACCCCCTGCAGCCTTTTTTCCATATTGATACTGGTTAATTAGTCCATGTTGTCTTTTGTTAGTTTTAATTTTTTTTTCTTGCTGTTCGTCGTTTTTGTGTATTTATAATATTCCGTACTTTGTGTTTTTTTTTATACTTTTACGTATAATAAAGTTCATTCATTGATCATTCATTCATTCTGCAGTTTGACCAGCCGTATGGAATGCGTCTGAATCAGCGGGCTTTCTGCAGGCCCGTGATTTTATAATATACGTTTGTAAGAATTTGGAAAGTACTTATTACTTGATATTTAAGTAAAAAAACAATGAGTACTTAATACTTGATACTTATGTAAAAATTCGGAGTACTTGTTGCAGCACTGGCCCAAATTGTATATTTCACATCCATTCTGTCACTTGTCTTTGTCTTTGTCTAAGAGACCGGTATTTTCAGATCTAACTTAAGCGTAATTCATGAGTGTGTTTCGCTTAATTTACACGTAACAGAATAAATTCAACATCTATAATTTTAATGCAATCAAGTCCTGATGTCACTGATTATTTGGTTTGGAATAAGGACCAATGGTGTGACTCTGTAAGCTCAGCCAGAGTCAACCCTTCTCTAAATGCGTACTTAGAGAAATCCAGGGGGAAAACACGGAATGTGTTGTATGACTTGCCTCCAACTAGGCATTACACTCTCGGCTGAAGGCAGTGAATCAAGAAATCGATACCTGCGGAACACCGGCCATGGGTCAGCAGATGAAAAAGAGTTTAAATGTTTAAGTTTCTCTACGAGAATTCTTCCGATTTTTTACTGTATCATAGCGCAGAAATCAAAGCTTATATAGTCTTAGGCATTGCTTTATGAGACAAAATGGCATCTAGCAATTTTTTACGTAATCAAAGAAATTCAATGAAGTTCAAATTAAAGAAGGAAATTTCCTCCATTGAGAACTTGTCGTGCAGACCCCCCCCCCCACCTGTTGAAAAATCCTTGAGACTCTCTGCTGAAAATCCCCCCAGGCAATTTATCTGGACAACAAGTCATTTTTGGAAAAACAAATAAAGCTTAATCGCGCCGTACATATTGAAAATGCTTTCGGCACCCTCTCCTCCACTCACTCCCTTCAGCTTTATTTACAACACGAACAGCTGCAGTGACAAATTACATGATAATCAAGTGAATATCAAAAGTTTTGTTTTCATTTTACACACCAGGGGTATTCACTATGCACATTCAGAATTTTCAGTTATTTATTATATACTTTGGTGTAACATCTCTTAAGATTTGTTATAATTTGTACTAAAGATTTCAATAACATTAAAAATGTTCAAAATAAAAGATTTAATGAATTCAAAACAATTTTGTATTTTGATTTTTTTCGAAATTTTTTATTTAAAGATATATAGATAGTTTAGAGATTTTTTTTTTAATTTGAAGAAAGAAAAATATTCCCAACCAATAAATCTGAATTTGGAGAGCTTTGAGATAGAGGTTTGGTTATAACTGACATTTCTTAATCAGAGCTCTGAAATATTTGCTTGTCACTAGCCTTGATTGTTGACAGACAGAAATGAAAAAATTACCTCATCAAGATACAAGTGTTATGTAATTCCAACCATTTCTTACGAATTTGAAAAAAATCGACGGAATTGAAATTATTAGACAGCGTATTAAAGTTAAATACATTTGAAGATGGTCAATACTTTCATCAGGAATCAGCTACCATAACAATGAGGAGGAGGTATTTAGCGTCGGGGTATATTCAATATCGGAACAGATATTGAATATCGAAAATTATTATTGGAAATTGCCTGTAATTTTTAGCTCGTTCCTTCATCTATTAGTGAACGTCTAGCAGAAAAGTTACAACATACAAAATTGTACACTTGCATGGGTCATATGAGGTTAACACATGCTTGGTATTTTTCATAAGTTTATCCGATGCCTACATGATGGTGAGACTGCCAACCTTATTGATTATGTTATTGTAAACCAAAAAAATACGAGATATTTGGGTAAATAGAACAGGTTCTATTGATTTAAAAAAAGATCACCATCTAGTAGTGTCTAGGGCTAATCTAAAAATGAAATTTAGGAAGGGTCAAAAAATATGACATTCACTCCAGGGTGAGAAATGGAAAATAAAACTTTCCAGGAATAGTTCACAATGTAGAAGATTTATTTAATAATTTTAGGGAATAGCTTGTGAAATCGTTGATGATGTCTTAGGGATTCCTCAACCTTTCAAAGTGCCCGGGTTTCAGAGCCCTTCTTGATCGTATTGACCTTCTCGACCGCATCAACTACGATTTTTACCCAAAGACGACCAATTTGCTTTAGATTGAAAATAATGAGGTAATCAATCAATTTAAAAGTATCAAAAATCTATTTATTGAGCATCCTAGTTGCAACAGAAGTAATATCACAATCGCACGTTGTCCCTAAATTGACAAATATTTGAAACGACAAACATAATTATTATACATACTAATTTTAAACTTTCGCTAAGTTGATTTTCCTGATGATTCATAAAATCTTGTGTTTTTTGCAAGAAAAATGATCATAGGGGTTCATTGGATTGAGAAATAGCCGTGAAGGAGGTTTTTCTTAAGGAAAGATTTCTTATTGGGTAGGGGGATTGCTTCATGGGAGAGATTCTATGGCCTTAAACATTCGGAAAAAATCAAAAAAGTAATACCTTTTTAGCAGTGGTTCTTAGAGAATTGGAAAAAATGTCAAGCTTTTTATTTACGGCATGAGTAGAAATTTAACAGAATTAATTCTGATTATGAATGATTCGATGATATTGAGTAATGATGATTAGAATAATAGACTAAATTGATGATTTAGTCAATAAGGAATTTAAAAGGTAGGACAGAACTTGGTGACACCGTAAAGTTTTGTGAGCTGTTGATATAGCTTTCCCCCCCCCTCCGTCACAGAACTGGCTTCCTCCCCTAGACAAGATGCTGATTACACTTTTGGTTTGTTTGTCGTTAAATTCATTTGAACAAAAGAATGACACATTAGAAAATGCATGTAAATTATATAATATGATATCTACATTCTATACGTTGTTATTAAATTGGAAAATAAAGGCAGGACTTTAGCACAGAGAAGTAATCAGTTATCAAACCAGATTGTGTTTGCAAAAATATGATGCTATACAATTTTTTGTCAAAATATTCATAAATCAGAAATAAAAATCGCTTACACTGTGTTAGGAATATAAACTTTAAAACCTATATTTTGGAATAAGTTCAATGAATTACATTTTGGATATAAAGATGCTTGGCTTTAAGGCCAGGTTTCATTGGAGATAGAAACAACCGTGGAGGCGGGTTTTCTTAAGGAAAGAATTTTTATTGGTTGGAGGAATGCTTCACGGCAGAGATTCTATGGCATTACACAGTCGGAAAAAAAAAAAAAAAAAAAAAAAAAAAAAAAAAAAAAAAAAAAAATTCAGCAGTGGTTCTTAAAGAATTGAGAAAAATGTCAATCTTTTTATTTACGTCAGGAGTAGAAATGCGACAGAATAAAAGACAAACAAGTAACAATCATCCATAACATCTTGGAAAGATTTAGCTGTAATCCAAAAAGAATAATGCTGTAGTTAACTGATGATTAAGCCAGTAAGCAATTTAAAAGGTAGGACAGAAGTAGGTGACACCGTAAAGTTTTGTGAACTGTTGATATAACTTAACCCTCCACCCTCCGTTAGAGAACTAGCTTCCCCCTCCTAGACAAGATGCTGCTTACACCCTTGTTTTTTCTTCGTTAAATTCATTTGAACAAAATGCATGTATATTATATAGTGCGGGATCTACTAAATTTATCAGCATTAGAAAAAAATATACTAATTAAACGATCCCCGTGTTTCAGGAGATGTCCTTCAGGAATTAATACAAAAAGTCATATAGGCCTAAAAATTATTAATATGCCTAATTATTTTCATATAGGACAATGGAATAATTTCTGTTTCTGTTAAAATTTGCTCCTTACTTTCATTTGAAAGACTTGTTTTTTTATTTCATTTTAATCGTTCTTCAAATAATATCAAGAAATTTGCTTCTCCCCTCCATTTGAATTCCCCCTCCCCCTAATGGAATTCCCTCCTTAGAAAATTTCTTCCGTGTAAACTCCACCCGACAATTTCATCCCTTCTGATATTATATTCAGAAAACTTCTTGCGGAGAATTCTTCCTTGAAACTTCTCTTTAGTCTATCTCATTAAAAAGAAAGGCTTGTTTTTCACTTAATTTCTAATTGTGTTGCGAGAGCAACACTTTGGTTTTGTCACGTTTTTTTTTTAGCACCCTGATTTCAGCTTATTCCTAGAAAGTGGTAAGGGTCTAACCTCTGCGATTATTACGGGAAGTTTGGACCTAAGAATGGATTGATGAACATTACTTTGCATTTTGCAAAGCTTCGTAGAACCCTTGCCTGGGATCAAAAACGATGGTTTTTTGCTTGTCCTTGAGCCAGAGCCTATAGTGTGTGAAGTAAAGTGGAGTTTTATAGCCAATGTCAGAGAGAACTATCTGAAGTTATAAGTTTTAAATATATGCAGCAGTTACCCGGCACCACAGCCAATATATCTTCTTTGAGTGATAAATAGAAAATTTTACAGAAACAAAAAAGTGGCATTTCCCACGGGTCTGAAAGTGCTGCCGTCTAT
Source organism: Artemia franciscana (assembly GCF_032884065.1). Taxonomy (NCBI): domain Eukaryota; kingdom Metazoa; phylum Arthropoda; class Branchiopoda; order Anostraca; family Artemiidae; genus Artemia; species Artemia franciscana. The sequence continues at coordinate 4,064,541 of NC_088864.1, forward strand.
TGTTTCTACCCATTTCTGTTCGTGATTTCAACTGAGTTTATCATACGGTTTTTCGCACTTGGGATTGCAGTAGAGAAATGGTATAAGATGTGCCTCTTAAACTTTAATAGTTCTCTCATTGCTAAAGAAATTAGAATTTATCCTTTGCTCCTTTCTAAGTGATGACGTTAGAAACTTGGCGTACGGCAAAATAGTCAACTTTTGAAATAAGACAGACGGATTTTTTTCGACGGCAGCCGATAGCTCTTGATGAGCTGATCAAAGTATATGTTATCTATTTTTTGGTTGAAAAATTCCTTCATGAGATGTACCAGTTTGAAAGTTTAAAGGGGTTGACAACTTCAGTAGTAAGGTACACACTGAAACCAAAATAGGCCGGTACCAATTTTGAGACATATAGGGGAGTTTTAAGCAACAGTCGGCTGTTAGCTCATACTCATCTTCGGCGATGAGGAGTTCACAATTTTTTCTAGTTGGTGTACCTATTATTTTTTTTTCGGTGTATTTGATGGTAAGACCAATTTGGTTCCAGTGGTAAGACATGTAGGGGACTTGTTTATTTTAAGATCCTTACAGATTAACAGCTTCAGCGTTTAATCGAAGCGAGGAAACAAAACCAAAGTGTTGCTCACGTAACGCTTTTCTCGGTGAAGCCTAACAAGCTGTACCGCAACACCTCACTTTGCCCATGCAACGTAGATCTAGTTGCTCTTCAAATCATACCAAAAATCCCTCGTCTGTTGAAAATTATCTTGGAAATTCTTCCCTCCAAATAAAAATTTTTGTCCGCAGAAAATTCTCCCATTGAGAGTATCTTCCGTGAAAAATCATTCCCACAGAAAGATCCTTTAGACCATTTCAATCTCTTTGAAAATTTTTCTCGGCAAATTTCCCCGAAACTTCTCCACATGTAAAATTTAACTGGCAAAGAGAAAGTAAGTCAAATAAAAAGAATTGTTTTATAGGAATTCTGGAAAATTCCGCCGTGTAAAGTTTGCCCTGTAAAGTTCTTCCCTAGAAACTCTTTCCCCAAGGAAAATTGTCCCCGTGGAAAATCCCCCCACCGAAAACTCCCCCATCCCAAAAAAATTTCGTTGTTCTTCCCAATAACAGAAACTGCATGTAAAAATAGGTAAACTTCATAGCCTAGAGCCCTCTCCCAAGGGGCTATGGTGGTTTTGTCATCTCCAGAGGTATGCTTATTTGACCTTTCAACTATGCTCATCAAAAAAGCCATCTAAAATGTAACGCCGGATGACATTAGGGAAAAACAGGTGCTGGAGAGGAAGGGGGGCTGGAGAGTTGCCCTGCAATCTTTTTAGTCACTTAAAAAAGCCACTTGATCTTTTAATTTCTCTCTGAACCAGCCTCTTTCGATCTTCAAGGCCGACCATCTAAGGCCAAACGAAAAGCAGCTTGTCTCCAAATATGATGGAAGGATTTCGTAAGAAAATATCTAAAGGAATTAGGTACTTCTTTAGAAAGTGCGAAGAGGGAGGCTTTTAGCAGAATGGGATGGAGGGGGAGGAGTTTGCATAGAAATAATGAACCAAGGTGGCTTGGTGTTGCACTGAGTTGTTAGTAATAGTAATAGAAGTAGTCGAGGACACTGACATTGGATAGCCTTTCTGTTATAAACTTGAAACCTTGCCGAATACTTCTACTGCTCAAACGAGGCATAATAAAGGTCTATTGAGGCTCAGAATATTGCTCAGTCTCAATCCAAAAGATTTTAAAGATTTTCGAATACAATTGTTAAATTTTGGAAAAACCCTTGATAGGCCATGGCTTAAAACTCCATTGAAATAATAGGAATCATGTTTTAAATCTAAACCCATATACTAATGAAAGAGATTAGAAACTCAAGATTACTGGAGAGAGGGGGTGCTGGAGAATTGCCCTGCAATCTTTTTAGTCACTTAAAAAAGCCACTTGAGCTTTTAATTTCTCTTTAAACCAGCCTCTTTTGATCTTCAACGCCGACCTTCTGAGGCCAAACGAAAAGCAGGTTGTCTCCAACTATGATGGAAGGATTTCGTAAGAAAATATCTAAAGGAATTAGGTACTTCTTTAGAAAGTTCGAAGAGGGAGGCTTTTAGCAGAATGGGATGGAGGGGGGAGGGGTGCATAGAAACGTTGACCCAAGGTGGCTTGGTGTTGCACTGAGTTGTTAGTAGTAGTAACAGCAGTAGAAGACACTGACATTGGATAGTCTTTCTGTCATAAACTTGAAACCTTGCCATATACTTCTACTGCTCAGAAGAGCTATAATAAAGGTCTAAAGAGCTATAATAAAGCTATAATAAAGGTTTGAGCCTTGGAATATTGCTCATTCTCAATCCACAAGATTTTAAAGATTTTTGAATCCAATTGTTAGATTTTGGAAAAACCCTTGATAGGCCAAGGCTTAAAGCTCCATTGAAATGATAAGAATTATATTTTCAAATCTAAACCCAATACCCAATGAAAGAGAGATTAAAAACTCGAGATTGAAGTAAAAAAATTGGCAGTATTGAGCTGGGTTCTATGTCCTAGAAATCAGAAAAGGGTTGACACAGCGGAGTGGCAATTCCCTCAAAGGGCACATTTTTGGCCCTGGTTTCACTCACCTAATTCAACTACTTTGCAACATAACAAGAAGCTTCTGAACTAGAATATTACCCAGTGGAGTTAATAGGATGATATTTACATAATTCAAATTCTATGACTCCTATGAGTCTGTAGCTCCCCTGTCCTGGAGTTTGAGGAGAATTTTTAATAACATAGTCTTACCCATACCACATAGATGAGTTCATACTTTCATAGCCTGTTTCACAATCTTTTAATTCTTCTGATGTGAATAAACCTTCTAATTCTAGTCATATAGGACAAGCGAACTTAGCCTTCTGGAAAAATTTCCGGATGTCCATGGTATGTAAAACACTGTGAAACTTGTTAAAGGCTTATATATTTCTTCATTTTTTTTCAATAAATTTATCTGAAATACTGAAAATGGATTGAAATTTGAAAACAGGTGATACTGAATTTCAGAATCTCCTTGTGATTATTAATTGATATCAAAACCCGATTTTATAGAGTTTTGGTTGCTATTGAGCCGGGTCGCTCCTTACTACAGTTCGTTACCACGAACTGTTTGAAAATAGTATTATCATTACGAGACGCTTTAAAATTTGTTTCAGCTATGGGTGTCTTTTTAAGTGAGAGAGAAGAATTTTTTTACGCGATGTATTTTACGCATAAATTCATAATAATATCCAGCCTCAGGTTAGCCAAAAACCAAAGTATTTAGTGTAAATTGGGCTGAGAAGTCGTAAAATCTAGTTGACGTCTGGTAGGGAAGTTATGATATCTAGTGTAAGTTAGGCTGAAAACACTCAAGATGTTGTTACGTGCACCTGGGTCTTATGCAATACTTTAGTACAACTGTAATGATATACACCTGTTTGTTAATCTTGCATGACATGTTAGATATCAAGGTTCCTTTGTCAAGTTGGCCAGCCTCTTTAATAAGGAATGATTACTTATTTCGAGAGATATGCAATCTTGCATGAATTGGTAAATTTATAGGGAACGACCTAATCTCGCATGGCTTGTCCCTTCAAGGGTCCATGGAGAATCCCCGCTTGTCACTGAGCATGGCAAACACGCGGGTGTTCTGTAATGACGGCGCACACGTGGGCGTTCTGTGATGGCAGTGCACACGTGGTTTTACGCAATGACAATGTACACGTTACTGTTACGTAATGACAACGCACATGAGAGATGCTAAGTAATGACTAAGCACACCTGGGATGCTACGTAATACTTTAAGAGATTTCATTTGCTGTCAAAACGTTTTTCCAGGGAACCTTTATAACCTAAAGATTTTTGTCCACTTTAGGATTCGAAAGTGATTTCCTCCAATAGTACTGTGAGCTAGACACCTGGACCAAGAAAGCGTTCGTAATCCTTTGATTCAGGGAATACTTACAAATGGAAAAGTTTCAAAAAATCTATGGATTGCATGTTTTCTATTTCTGGAATAATTGACATACGAGGGAAAAACCAATTACTGGAAATTGTTTACATTTCACCTGCACCTGCTTTTTACAATTTTATTAAATTAAATCTAGGTATTAGCAAAAGCCTTAATATTAAATGCCTCAAATATTATGCTTTATGCAGCAGAAGTCTCATTACTTACAATAGTAATGATAAGAAAAATGTCAACTTCACAATACGTTCTCTCGCTAGTAAATAAATCACGCTAACGAAGATAAAAGAGCCACTTTTCCTAGACAGGCTAAAAGAGGTATTGAATCAGTAAGAAGTTATATAGCATTGATTTTAGACATTTTATTGCGTAAATGATTAGACATTGAAGATTCATCCTGGAACAAGAAATCTAAAAGACACAGGCTTTTAGTACATAAGAATTTTACCGATAAAAAACACTATACAGTCATTAAATGGCATAAAAAAGTTGTTAAAACTAAACAAACAGAAAAACAAAACACCAAAAAAGCTGATATAGGATGAAATATAAGCAAAAAAGCCTAAATTGAAGAAACATTGGGACCCTAGTGACTGATTTCAGGTGAGATGGGACTGTTATTACAGGTAAATTTAAGGCATGTTGAAGATTTATTTCTGAGATGTTCTAATGAAAATGCCTCGTTTCTTTTAGACAAACTATTTATTCCTTGTTGACAAGCACACATTTGAATAATAATCTTCTTCGTATTTGACAAAATCTCGTTAGAGTTGAACTTAAGCAATAATCAAACATGTTTTTGAGAGCTTTTAATGAAAATGCCCCGTTTTTTTAACTGGGCCTTAGATTTAACTCCTCAATCGAAAAAATTCTTTTAACCCCTACTACCTCAAATTTAACCCGTAGAGCATGATGTCCCCCATGACAATTCACGCAACCGTGGAAAACTTTGGGTGGAACACGAATCCTCTGTCATCCTCATCATTCCAAAGACTTTTTCCAGATATTTCTTTCATAAAAATATGCTTTAAATCCAATGGCTCGTGTTTTAGCAATCTACCTCCAACATGGTAACCCTCCTTGGCAATTCACACCACCAATGCAAACAGTGGATGTCACAGAGCACTTTCTGGCACCCTCACCATTCTTAAGGCATTTTCGGACATTTTAGTGATAAAAATCACTCTTTAAATTTATCGGTTTGCGTTTCTTTAAGCCACCCCCTCGTATTACACCATGTCAATTCACGCCACCAGGGCACACTATGGCTGGTATTCCTCTAACACATATGCCTGGCGAATGGCACCCTCTGGCGGATATTATCAGACATAAGACATTTGTCAGGCTTTTTCCGGCAAAAATATCCGTTTACACTAGATCGTTCATTTAAACTTAAAGAAAAATCCACAATATCGTTTCTTCACATGATTTCTGGCAATTGACACCAGCGTGGCACAAAGTACCCTCTGGCGTACATTATCACACCTAAGGCGTTTTAAACCTTTTTCCCAAAATAAGTTAATAAACTAAATATGACTATGTTTTTATTTGAACCACGAGAAATTGCCATTTCACCGTTAGATTGCGATGTTCCTTGGCATTTGAAACCCCCTTCTCCGTATTTCTAGTGATTTTGCAAAAAATTCTCCTTTATTGTTACAAAGACATAGAATTTAATATATTTTCATAATTAAGCCTTTCCCTTATTCCCACAACATTTAGAACCCCAGACCAAACCATAAACATCAAGACCACGCCGTAGAAATCAAGGCAAACTCATTGAAATAATGACCAAACTGTAAAACTCAAGGGCCATCAATCAAGTCCAATATAGAGAAATCATAATCAGTGCATAGAAATACAAATGAATTCATAAAAATCAGGGCCAGTCATAGAAATTCAGGGAAACCATAGAAATCAAGACCAATCCAAAGTAGCCAAGTTATCAATATGTAGAAATATAGATCAACCCTTAGAAATCATAACCAGTATATCAAACAGTTCGTGGTAACGAACTGTAGTAAGGAGCGACCCGGCTCAATAGTAAACGAAACTCTAAAAAATGGAACTTCGATGCTAAAAGATATATCAAAAGAATCGAATTTTTATGCTGATTTCAAATATATAAGTTTTATCAAATTTAGTCATTGTCATCAAAAGTTACGAGCCTGAGAAAATTTGCCTTATTTTGGAAAATAGGGGGAAACACCCCCTAAAAGTCATAGAATCTTAACGAAAATCACACCGTCGCATTCAGTGTATCAGAGGACGCCCAAATAAAATTTCAAGGTCCAATCTACAAAAATATGGAATTTCATATTTTTTGCCAGAAGACAGATCACGGGTGCGTGTTTATTTGTTTGTTTGTTTTTTTTTTGTTTTTTTTCCCCAGGGATCATCGTATCGACCAAGTGGTCCTAGAGTGTCGCAAGAGGGCTCATTCTAACGGAAATGAAAAGTTCTAATGCCCTTTTTAAGTGACCAAAAAAATGGAGGGCACCTGGGCCCCCTCCCACACTCATTTTTGCCAAAAGTCAACTGATCAAAATTTTGAGATAGTCATTTTGTTCCGCATAGTCGAAAACCATAACAACTATGTCTTTGGGGATGACTTACTCCCCCAAAGTCCCTGGGGGAAGGGCTGCAAGTTACAAACTTTGACCAATGTTTACATACAGTAATGGTTATTGGGAAGTGTACCAACGTTTTCAGGGGGATTTTTTTGGTTTGGGTGTGGGGTTGAGGAGAGGGGGCTATGTGGGAGGATCTTTCCTTGGAGGAATATTTCATGGGGGAAGAGAAATTCAATGAAAAGGGCACATGATTTTCTAGCATTACTATTAAAAAACAACAACAATGAAAATATAAACATGAAAAAGTTTTTCAATTGAAAGTAAGGAGTAGCATTAAAACTTAAAAGTAACAGAGATTATTACGCATATGAGGGGTTCTAAAAATACTTTAGCACAAAGAACGAGGTATTTAAGAGGAGATAAATACTTCGCTCTTTATGCTAAAGTATTTTTAGTAATTTCAACTATTTATCTACGGCCTTTCTGATTCAGGGGTCATTCTTATAAGTATTGGGACACAACTTAAGATTTAGTGTGAAGAGCGAGATATTAACGAGGGGACAAACCCCCTCATATATATAATCAAAAATATACGAATTTAAAAGTTTGCTACGTAATTTAATTCTTAAGTTACGTATATTTTTTACTAATAAAAACGTTCGTTAAAAATTAAAAGTTCTAGTTGCCTTTATAAGTAACCAAAAAATTGGAGGGCAACTAGGCCTCCTTCCCCACCCCTTATTTCTCAAAATCGTCTGATCAAAACTAAGAGCAAGCCATTTAGCCAAAAAAGAATTAATATGCAAATTTCATTTTAATAATGTATGTACGGAGAGCCAAAATCAAACATGCATTAATTCAAAAACATTCAGAAATTAAATAAAAAATCTAGTTTTTTTTTAACTGAAAGCAAGGAGCGAAATTAAAACTTAAAACGAACAGAAATTACTCCGTATATGAAATGGGTTGCCCTCTCCGCAATCCCTCGCTCTTTACGCTAAAATTTGACTCTTTTCCACAATTCTACTTTTTAAGACAATTAAAAACTTTAGCGTAAAGAGCGACGGATTGTGGAGAGGACAACCCATTTCATATATGGAGTAATTTCTGTTCGTTTTAAGTTTTAATGTCGCTCCTTACTTTCAGTTAAAAAAACTAGTTTTTTTTATTTAATAGAAATAAAGGCCAAACTGTAAAAATCATAACCAGTGCATAGGAATCCAGACCAAACCGCAAAAACCAAGACCAAACTTTGAAAATCAAGGTCAAACTCTGCAATCAAGACCAATCCAAAAAAATCAAGAACAACATCTAAATATCAAGATCATCACATACAAATCAAGACCAGGCTCTTGACTACTATTACTAGTGCTACTAACAACTCAATGCATCACAAAGCCACCGGAGGCCAACACAGCTACGCACGCTTCTCCTCCATCCCAATATATTCAGTGCCTGCCTCTTTACGACCTCCCAGGAAGTTCCCATTTCCTTTAAATATTTCTTTGTGACATCCTCCCACCCCAGACTTGGACGAACCTCTATCCGCTTAGCCCTAGACAGTTGGCTGAAAAGGACAGTTTTCGGCAATCTGTCATCCTCCATCTGTGGAACGTGCCCTAGCCAGCTCAATATTACCTTCACTATACCCCTAGAAAGCGGGATTGAATTGTGTTTTTCGCATAGCCTACTGTTTGAAAGACGGTCAGTCAGCCTGGTACTCAGAGCAATAAGAAGGCGATTTCTCTCGAAAACGTCTAGTAAATCTTCATCGGCTTTTTGGAGCACCCATACTTAAGAGCCATATGTATGTATTGTATATATTTATTTCAAAAAAGGTCATAGAAAAAAAGTAAACATACAAAACGCAAAAAACAGAACATAAATATGACACAACCTATAAGAAAAACACAAATAAATTAAAAAGAAAAAACGTACTTATATATGAATCTTCATGAAATTATTTATAAAGACAAACATCTTTCACGATATTCACTCCTTTTTCAATATACTTGCCAGATTCCATAATGTCGTTTTAACTATTGATCCTACTGGGACTGGATTAATACTATAACCCCTAAACTTCCTCTCCCTTTCCCTAATAATCGAACCTCTCCTTAAGTTCAAAATCTATTTTATTTCTTCACATTTCAACCCCAACTAAAATAAACTTCTTCCCCCACGTGTCCTTCACCTTACTATCCAAACTCAGGGATCCCGAGACCTCCTTCCGAGCCTGCCACTGCTGTATCTCTTGCTCGTGTAATCTTTCTTTTACCTTATCAACCACTATTTCGGAATTTCTTAATTTCCTTCGGCCACCCTACCTCTATCTTATCCTCCAACAAAGTAAAGTACGCTCCTTTTGCTAGCCTATTTTTACTTCTCAGAATTTTTATCCAAAACGTCACCACTCTTATTAAACTATCTTTTCTTAACCTACTTAGTCCCAAAACCCCTCCAGTACAACACTGTGACTATATTTATGGAACCGAAAAATGGAATTAAAATAATTTCTTTGCATTTTCTCCAACTTCTCACTTTCTCTAAGACCGCACAGCTCATATCCGTAATTCATAACTGGCAGAAGTTTAGTCCAATAAATATTAATGCATTGCTAAATCCCTAATCTTTCCAACCTCACTTTTTAAAATTAAATTCATACACATATATCTTTTTGTATTCTATGCTTAACCTTCTGTGCATACTTACTATTTCAAAAAACTTAACCCCTAAACACACGAATTCTTTTTCAATCTCTACAAAATCACCTTTATATCTAAATTGATAATCTTTTCTTAATTTTACCAATTTCCTAAAAACTGCAAACACCGTTTTCTTCTTACTTAATTCTAATCCTTTCATATCCAAATATTCCTCCATTATATTTAATAATGTTTGTATATCTTTGGCCGATCGTGTTTTAAAAGCAGTATCATCAGCAAACAAAAACATACATATTTTTGAAACACTTATCAGTACTTCCAGAGCACTTTTCTCCTGGAAGAAATCAACTATATCATTAATGTACACGTTGAAAAAACTGGTAACAGTGGGCATCCCTGTTTTAAACCTATTCGTGTCAGAATTATACCGGATACCTTACCTAGTTCTAACAACTAGGCCTACCGAACTATATATTACAACAATTAATCTAAAAAAAATTACAGGCAGTCCTATCTCCAAAAGGCGCTTAACTAGAATAGCTCTTATAATTTTCCAAAGCCTCTTTTACGTCCAGAAACGCTACAGAAATCCTACCCCCTCTTTTCATGATTCCTTTTTTAACTATACTATGAAAAACAAAAGCCTGCTCTATTGTACTCACAACTTTCCTTCCCTGCTCTTTGCTGTTTTTTTCCAATCCAAATTCAATTCTTTGCTGTTTCCTTTTTTAAAATAATAGTACAGCTATAGACGTTGTCCACTCTATTGGCCAGCTGCACAATAAAATATTTGGCTGAAAACAACAGTTAAAACTGGTATGCATACTTCTTTTGTCTTTTTCTATACTCATTGTGGAATTCCGTCTCGACCTGCAGCTTTTTTTAGCTGATTTTTATTGCCTCCCATATCTCCTGTTCTAAAATCGTTACTACCAATTTCGTATCTCATTCTCTAAGGGGTTCAAAAGGTACAATATCTGGTAAAATGTTTTAGAGATCTTCTTCTATTTGGCTTCCATTTACCGATTTTGCCTTGAGGTGCTGTTCCCACTGTTCAGGTTCCAAAGAGCATGTGTTGCGTGCCTCTCCCTTTACCAACCTATGTACAGCTTTCGAGAATTGATTTCTATCTTCAATATTTGACATTTGAGGTAGTGGTCCATATTAGACCACTGTCATCACTTAGTCTTCTATTATTCTAATCTTATCTTGATTTTTAGATGTTGCACTTGATTTCTTCGGATTGGTCTTGATTTTAAAGGTTAAATTCGATTATAGAGGTCGGTGCCATCTACCAGGCATTGAGTGTCAGGGATGCAGAGCAGCCATAGTTTGCAATGGTGACGTTAATTGACATGGTACACAACTAGGGGGTGGCTTGAGAAAACACGAATCGATGGATTTAAATCATGATTTTTATCATGGAATTATCTTAAAAATCCTTAAAAAAGATGATGGTGCCTTGTGACATCCATATTTTGTTACGGTGGCGTGAATTGCCATAGGGGACATACCGTTATGCAGCTTAAAGTTAAGATGGGAGGTATTAAAAAGCGGGACTGAAATCTAAGACCCAGTCAAAGAAATGGGGCATTTTCATTAAAAACTCTCAAAAATATTTCTTATTGTGGCTTAAATTTACCTCTAACGAGATTTTTTGAAATATTAAGAAGAATGTTTTTCAAATGTGTGCTTGTCAACCAGGAATGTATAGTCTTGGCTCAAAGAAATGAGGCATTTTTATGAAAACCTTTCAGTATTATTTCTTAATATGGTTTGAAGTTATCTCTAATAACAACCATTCCCCCTCCCCCAGGAATTAGTTGCGAAGATCCAAGCCTTTTTTTAATTCAAGCTTTTTTGCTTATATTTTTGTCCTACAACAGCTTTTTCACGTTTTGTTTTTCTGTTTGTTGAGTTTTAACTGCTTTTTCTATCATTTCATGATTTATAATTTTTTTTTATTAATTAAACTTGTGTTTACAAAAAATATGTTTCTTATAGTTTCTTGTTCTAGGATTAACCTTCAATACGTAATCATTTAAGTAATGAAATATCTAAAACCAACTATATAACATCTCACTGATTCCATACCTAAATAAACATGTCTAGAAAAGTGTCCCTTTTTTCCTCGCTAGTGTGTTTCATTTACTAGCGAGAAAACATATTGTCAATTTGACATTTTTTCTTATTATTGCTATTGTAAGTAAGGAGACTTCTGTTGCATAAAGCGTCATACTTAAGACCCATTCAAAACTGTAACAAGCAGGTGCACGTCAAATGTAATCAATTTCCAGTTTTTTTTATTTTCTACCCCGCATGTCAATTATTTTAGACACAGGAATTACGTGATCAATAGATTTTTCAAAATGTTTCTATTAGAAAGTTTTCCCAGAATCAAAATATTAGGAAGGCTTTCTTGGTCCAGGTATTTAGTAAACAGTACCGTTGGGGGAAATTTCTTTTGAATCCTAAAGCGGACTAAATCTTTGGATTACAAAGGCCCCTTGAGAAGACAACAGCTTGAAAGAAAATGAAATTTTTTAAAATATTACGTAAAATCCCACGTGTGCAAGTTCATTAAGTAACATCCCACGTGTACAACGTCATTACGTAACAACCCAGATATGCGCTGTCATTAAGTAACAATCATGTTTTCAATGCTATACCTCATACCCACTGTGCGCTGCCATTACATAAAACCCACGTTTGCGTCGTCATTGCGCAATACCCACGCGTGTACCGTGCTCAGTTACAAGTGGGATTTCCCCACGGGCCCCTGAAGAAGCAAGTCATGCGAGATAACGTCATTCCTAATAAATCTATCAAGTCACGCAAGATTGCGTCACGCTCAACATAAGTAAACATTCCTGATTATGTAGGCTCACCCGTTTGACTAGTGGACCTTGAGATTTAACATGTCATGCAAGATTATTAAACAGGTGTACTATACCATTAGAGGTACACTAAAGCATTGCAAAAGACCCAGGCACATGTAACAACATCTTGAGGGGATAGTGGCTCCAATAGTAAACCCCCTATAGGCCCGCTCAAAGTGCCTATGAGGATAGTACTGATATTTGGTGTAAATGCAAGGTTGTGGGGAGGTGGGATGGAAAGGGAAAGAAAGCACTGAAATATGAAATGGTGGAGACCATGGATAAAAATTCGGAAGATCTAGATGATTCAGCCAGATGCTATAATAGCAAAATGTTGTACCGGCATGCTAATAAGTTAAGAGTGAATATTCAATCTGGACTTTTCTCAATTAGAGATCGGAACACGGCTTCAATTAATGATAATAAATAAGTTAAAGAGTGACGAGCAGAACATTTTGAGAATCTTTGAAACCACGATAGAGTTAAACCACTATAGGAAAAGGTATAGAAAAGAAAAAAGAAGTTTGTTGCATTTTGGATGAAAAGGAAGACTGATTTTGTTAGGAGGATTTTGCTTTTTTTTTTAGCTTTTCTTAATTTTTGTTGCACTAATGGTTAGTGTAGGAAAAATAATGTTGAAACTCTTTTATTCTTCAGATTTATGCAGCGAGTCTTCGGACTGCGATCCAAATGGATCGTGCAAATACAACAATATTGAAGGTCGATATGTCTGTCAATGTGACATAGGATATCGTGGGAACGGAATTTTTTGTGAGGGGAACAACGAAATTTCAGATCTTTCATTTTTAGGCAAGTATTAATTTAATTCTTTCAAAGTACTAATAACCAAATAAAAACAATAAAATTTTCAAACGACAAAAAAAAAAAAACACAAAATGAACATATATGAACATATATATATATATATATATATATATATATATATATATATGTAATGAAAAAAGAAATCACCAATGCAACAGCACAAACACGTAAAAAAAAGAGAGAAGGAGAAAAGGAATAAGAAAAAAAGGAGAAAAGGAATAGGAAAAAGGAGAAAAGGATAAAGAAGGAGTAATTAATATAGATGAGTACTTGAATGAGGCCTTAACCCTCACCGCGTTATTCTTTAGTTTTAAGTCATGAAATGTCAAATCAGCAATTTCAACTGAATTAAGTAAATTTCGGCGCCAATTCGATATAATGAAGCCCCAGATGCTGAAAGTGTGATAAATGAGTTTCTTTTTTAATATGGTTGTTATGAACTCAAGAGATAAGTTGCCGAAGGTTATTAATATGGTATAAAAAAGGGAAAGTACCTAGCGATTTTAAAAAAAAACTCTAATTAAGATAAGATTTATTCATCGTGAAATACTCATACAATGCTGGTAATTATACAGGCTTTAGCTTGGTTTCGGTAGAAAGGGAATTATTTAGCATGAAGATACTTTATACTTAGAATGCTGTAGATATCAAGTAGACTATCAAGAGTAGAACAGTGTGGTATTAAAAAGGGGAGAGGATGCGTCGGCCAAATTTTCACTCTTCGATCACTTGGTTTAATGATGGAAACCAATTTATTGGTTTTATCCTAGCATCAATGTCGTAAATTGATGAACGGGCTTCTTCCTCGATTCTTTGCTCCCTTAGAATTAAAAAAAAAGCTTTTGAGAGTCACTTTTATTGAACAATATCTAAGAGCTCATATAATACTTTTGACGAAGCCAGAAGAGCTAAGAGCCAAGAGCTCATATGGTATGAGCTCTAGAAACATTCTAAGAATCATAGATTGATTTAAAAGGAAAATCAGAGACTTAATGTCAACGGGATTTAAAATAAGAGCTCCGAGTCACGATGTCCTTCTAAATATCAAAATTTATTAAGATCCAATCATCCACTCCTAGCGCCACCCCAACACCTAGTTGGTGGGGGCGCTTTGCGCCCCCCCCCAAGCCCCCCCGCGCGCGTAAGTCGTAACTCTTGAACATGCAACATATAATGGTTCATGGGAAAACAATCCGTATTCAGATCTATACCTCATGATTCTAATGATTGCCCTTGAGCTTTGTTGATGGTGATTGCTAATCGACCATTCCCTGTGTCGCTGTCATCATTTATATATCCCCCTGTGCCCCCTGGCGTCCCTGTTGTAGTTGTGTCCCTGTGTCCCGGTCGTCATTTATATTCCCTGTGTCCCGGTCGTCACTTGTGTCCCGGTGTCCCAGTCTGTGATTTCTCTTTGAGTGTCCCGGGCGTCATTTACATTCCTTGTGTCCCGGTTTCCCGGTCGTCATTTGTGTCCCGGTGTCCCGGTCTGTATATACATTCGTTTTTGAATTGGTCTTTTTTTAAGTTTTTAGTTTTTTACCTTTTTTTTAGTTTTTTTAGTTATACCTCATGATTCTAATGATTGCCCTTGAGCTTTGTTGATGGTGATTGCTAATCGAACATTCTCTGTGTCCCCGTCGTCATTTATATATCCCCCTGTGCCCCCCAGCGTCCCCGTTGTAGTTGTATCCCTGTGTCCCGGTCGTCATTTATATTCCCTGTGTCCTGGTTGTCATTTGTGTCCCGGTGTCCCGGTCTGTATATACATTCGTTTTGAAATGGTATATGATGAAATAAATTTTTGTATTTTTCCCCTTTTTTCTTTTTAGTTTTTTTTTATTTTTTTTATTTTTTTTAGTTTTGTCTTTCTCCTTTATTTTTCCTTTTTTTCCTTTTTTTTATTTATTTTTTCTTTTTTAGTTTTTTTTAGTTTTTTAGCTTTTTTAGTTTTTTTTCTTTTTAGTTTTTTTGTAGTTTTTACCTTTTTTTTAATTTTTTAGTTTTTTTTTACTTATGTCCTGGTCGTCATTTATACTCCCTGTGTCCCGGTCGTCATTTGTGTCCCGGTGCTTTGTTGATGATGATTGCTAATCGAACATTCTTTGTGTCCCGGTCGCTTTCTCTTTGAGTGTCCCGGTCGTCATTTATATTCCCTATGTGCCGGTGTCCCGGTCGTCATTTGTGTCCCGATGTCCAAGTCTGTAATTTCGTCTGTCGAAAACATGACGTCAGTCGACACAGAAACATGACGTCACCTGACAGACAGACACACAGACAGACAACTTATTTTTATATATATATAGATTCATTAAGATCTGATCACCCCACTCGTAAGTTATAAATACATTATTTTTTTCTAATTTTTCCTCTCCCTTTAGCCCCCAGATGGTCGAATCTAGAAAAATGACTTTATCAAGTCAATTTTTGCAGCTCCCTAACACGCCTACCAATTTCATCGGCCTAGCACGTCCAGAAGCGCCAAACTCTCCAAACCACTGAACCCCTCCCCCCAACTCCCCCAAAGAGAGCGAATCCAGTATGGGTACGTTAATCACTTATCTACGACATTTGCTTATTCTATCCACCAAGCTTCATCCCGATTCCTCCACTTTAAGCGTTTTCCAAGATTTCCGATTTCCCCCTCCAACTCCCCCCATTGTCAATAGATCTGGTTGGGATTTGAAATAAGAGCTCCGAGACATAAATTCCTTCTAAATATCAAATTTCATTAAGATCTAATCACCCGTTCGTAAGTTAAAAATACTTCATTTTTCCGAATTACCCCCCCCCCCCACCCAACTCCACCAAAGATAGCGGATCCGGTCCGGTTATGTCAGTTACGTATCTTAGACTTGTTTTTATTCTTCCCATCCAGTTTTATCCTGATATCTCCGCTTTAAGTATTTTCTAAGATTTCTGGTCCCCGTCCCAATGACGCAGGATCCGGTTGAGATTTAAAGTAAGAGATCTGAGTTAAGAGGTTCTTCTAAAAATGAAGTTTCATGAAGATCCGATAACTTCTTCGTAAGTTAAAAATAAGCCATTTTTTCTAACTTTTCAGAATTAACCTCCCCCCCCAATTCCCCCAAATAGAGCCTATCCGTTCCAATTTTCCAAGCTTTGAGACATGATATCCTTCTAAACATCAAATTTCAGTGAGATCCGATCACCCGTTCGTAAGTTGAAAATACCGCGTTTTTTCTAATTTTTCAAAATCAACCCTCCCCCCAACTACCCCAGAGAGAGCGGATCCGTTCCAGTTATGTCAATCACGTATCTAGGACTTGTGCTTATTTTTCCCACCAAGTTTAATCCCGATCCCTCCCCTCTAAGTGTTTTACAGGATTTTAGATTTCCCCCTCCCAACCCTCCTCCCCCCAATGTTGCCAGATCCGGTTGTGATTTGAAATTAGATATCTGAGACACGATATCCTTCCAAACATCAAATTTCATTAAGATCTGATCAACCCTTCCTAAGTTAAAAATACTTCATTTCTTCTATTTTTCCGATTTAACCGGCCCCCACTCCCCTCAGATGGTCAGATCGGGAAAAAGACTATTTCTAATTTAATCTGGTCCGGTCCCTGAAACGCCTGCCAAATTTCATCGTCCTAGCTTACCTGGAAGTGCCTAAAGTAGCAAAATCGGGACAGACAGACAGACAGACCGACAGACCGACAGAATTTGCGATTACTACATGTCACTTGGTTAATATCAAGGGCCATAAAAACCTTTTTGTGAAAAACTTTATTGAAAAATATTTTATATAAAAAATTATATATTAATTCGTAAATTCAGCGAGAAAATTGAAACTACAAATTTTCCCCCGCCCTAGAACTTGAAGGGGACATTTTGATTTCATTCCCTCTATATTTTTGCAATTTAACCCCCCTTTACCTAAACACCACGTGCTAAAGCCTTTAGTTTTTGTACTTAAGTTTTGAGAAGATGAATACTGTAAGCATTTAACTTATAACCGACCCAAATTTGTTAATATTATGTATTCGAGAACATTTCATAAATAATTATAATAGTTTGTTAAGGGCTTAGGAATTTCACTTATTAAGACAATTTTTCAAACACGATAAGAGTTTGAAAATTATTTTTTTTTTACTTTAGCGCTTATAAATTCTCTATCAATCCCAAAAATTCATTATTTACAATAACAAAAATTCAAACAATCTTTGAATATCAGTAGTGACTTGAAATAAAGTTACTCTGCACTCGGGTCCCAGCTAATAATAAAAGACCTTCCTCCCATGTTACAGCTTATAGGTCCTTATAAAATTATTCCTACACTAAATTCGAGAAAGAGTTATTCTTTAAAATTAGTATGTTATCACATTATCTTAGTCCCTTCCAGTTTACCTCCTCCCTAGCCTAATGCCTTGATATAATCTTAGGTCATAAGCGAAATTTTGTTGTTTTTTATTTGGCATTATGAACAGCGGCTAGTGAGAATTATGCAGACTAAAAAAAGGTAGAAACTGTAAAAATGAGTTGATTTTCATTGGAAGAAAAGGCTATATCCAGGTATCAATGGCGCAAATTGGAGGGCCGGATATCCTCCCGTCGATTTTTGGTCTCTTTAGATATTGAAAGAACTATAGTTTTGAAGGACACTTGTCCTAAAAAAAATACTTGTGTATATTCAATGAGAAAATTAAAACGGCAAATTCCTCCCTAGAACTTAAATGGTAAAGGTTGTATCTTCTCATTATATTTTTGTGATATGAATCCCTTCCACCTAGACACCCCAGACTAAGATAATGCATGGAAAAACGTTTTAATAATACAAATTATAATTTTTTATCATAGATAGCGCAATAGTGTTGACTAGCTGAAGAGCGGTGTGAGCACAATGAGTTGTTCATCTCTTCAAGTGATTGTATTATCTGACCCAAAGCACTTCGTCCAGAAGAAGTTGTTATAAGGCCTTCGAATCGAAAGGGACTCATTCGATTGAAAACTAGAAATTCTATTCGCCTTTTTAGGAGTCAAAAGTGATTAGAAGCCAATCCTCTCCCCCCTTCTCCCACGCCCATCATTTATTCAAACTTCAAATTTTAATTTAGAGATTGCTGTTTTGTTCAACTTAGCTGAAAGGTCCAATAATTACATCTTCAGGGATGACAACCCCTCCATAGCCCTTAGGGCAAGGGCTATAAGTTATAATAGTTGCTTATGATTAAAATATAAAGTTTTCAAGGATGGAGTGGTTGTATAAAATTCAAACGGGATTCAATCGATAGGGTATCATAATTTCAGAGATCATAAGTTCAGAGAGTCAAAGTGATCGGAGGAAACTAGCTCCTCCGGGTCCTCTGTTCCCCAAATGTAGATTGTCAAAATGGTCACAAAGTAATATCTCAAAAATGGCTTACATCATTAAGTTAGAACTTTTGGGGTACATTGTGGCATATTTTGAGCTAGCCAGGAGACACTATGGGTATAATTTTGATACTACTTCTACAGTTACTTTAGCTAATGACACTAATGGTATTGAGGTGAAACACTTAGGGAAATTTTAGGGGAGTTGCAATGAAACGAAAAGCCTATACGCAAGTAGATTATCAAAAGGGCATGTAAGCAATTTTGCTAATTTTGTTCGGTATAGTTGAGCGTTGCAGTAGCTATATCTCTTGGGATATTGGGTATATCAACCCTCCATAGTCATCCACTTGGGCTCATTGTGCTTTAGGACTAAACATTGCTTTAAAATTGAATCAAAAGACACCGTGTGTACGGCAGTTGCCAATAAGACAGCTAAGCAGTATCTTAAGAAAGACTAAGGGTATCAAGCTGAAACTTGCAGGGCAACTGCTCTTACTACTTCAGCTCTTATAATAAAACTAAATCAAAAGAGTGTAAGCCTATCCAGGTTGTCAAAGAGCATAGATAAATTTTTGGGAATTATATTCAGTTTTATTTTTCAGATCAACTAGAGGAGTCGTAAAACTAAATTAAATTAAACAGTACTATTTGTGTAAAGATTTTCAAAAGGGTAAGGGTGTATGTTGTTAAAAATACTTGAAAAAATTTTCCTCAGTATACAAATAGCAAGCCAAACTATCAATGCTTACAGGAAAATTGAAAGAATATAAAATATTATTTTATTTTCACATAGTAAAGACCATGTTAATTAAAAATCAACAGGAATTGGTTTAAAATCTTTTTCCGTAAAATAAGTGTTACAAAGAAAAGTAAAGTTTTCCATTGAACCAAAACTGAGCAGAAATAAAATCAAATAATCTACCAAGCTTTAAACTACCACAAATCACCATTAAATTATAATCGAAATTCAAGACGAACAGAAATTAACAGCAGAAAATGATGTTTTGAGTCAATCTCAAAACAAGTAGAAATTAACATGAGTAGAGCTGAAAATTCCCATGCCTTCTCAAGCCATAATTTGTACTCTTCTGAAAAAAGTCTTTAAAGAATGAATATCAGCATACATATATTAAACTGACAAAGCATATGCATTTTTTTTTTTTTAGAAAATTGTAAATGTGCAAACTAAAAATTGTGTGTCAGATATTTCAAATTCATATTTACATATGGAATTTTTGGTTGCATAAGAACATAACTAAGGGTGAACCAACAGTCTTTTTATTGGGGGGGGGAGAGGGTTGCATATCCGGATAGTGAAGGGACATAGGCTGTATACAAACTTTTTCTCTAAATTATTCGGGGGGCAACTGCCCTTCTAAATTACGCCCCTGAACATATCTAATATCCTGAATAAGAAAAATATGTTGACTAAGGCAGAAGCTAGGTCTGATTCGAAGGCTTTGAAATATTGTACTGCAAAATTACCCCCCCCCCCCCAAAAAAAAAAAAAAAAAATTAGATCTTTTTACGGTATATTAATCAAATTATTATTTCACTTTTATTATTACGTCCATCCATTTGCTGCTCTCCATTTTTGCCTTTTTTTTTTTTTTTACCTAGAATTATGAATTTAATTTAAGTTTTGCTCAGGGTAAAGTTTAGTTCTTTGCTTTCTTTTTTTGAATTTCTTTCTTTTTCGCATTTCTTTCTTTTTGCTTTTTGTTTTTGTATTTTGTAGCGTAGTACTCTACACGTAATAATACTCTGAATTCAGATAAAACTAATTGTCATACACAGATGAGTAGGGGACAATATTCAAGCTAATATATATTTTCCTGTTCCTTTGTAAACCATCATAGTCGCATTACAAGTGCCATATGGACTAAAAACAAGAGCTAAGAGCTCATATGGCACTTGTGACGAGGCAAAAAGAGCTAAGAGCCGAGAGCTCATATGGTATGAGCTCTCACAAAATTCTAAAAATCAATAGATTGATTTAAAAGGAAAACAAGAGGCTTAATGCCGGTCGGGATTGAAAATAAGAGCTCTGAGTCACGATGTCCTTCTAAATATCAAAATTCATTAAGATTCGGTCACCAACTCGTAAGTTATAAATGCCTCATTTTTTGTAATTTTTCCTCTCCCTTTAGCCCCCCAGATGGTCGAGTCTGGGAAAACGACTTTATCAAGTCAATTTGTATAGCTCCCTGTCACACCTACCAATTTTCATCGTCCTAGAACGTCCAGAAGCACCAAACTCTCCAAAGCACTGAACCCTCCCCCCAACTTCCCCAAAGAGAGTGAATCCAGTACGGTTACGTCAATCACTTATCTAAGACATTTGCTTATTCTATCCACCAAGCTTCATCCCGATTCCTCCACTCTAAGCGTTTTCTAAGATTTCTGATTTCCCCCTCCAACTCTCCCCAATGTCAACAAATCTGGCTGGGATTTGAAATAAGAGCTCTGAGACAAGAATTCCTTCTAAATATCAAATTTCATTAAGATCCGGTCATCCGTTCTTAAGTTAAAATACCTCAATTTTTCTAATTTTTCCAAATTAACCACCCCAGCTCTTCCAAAGAGAACGGATACGCTCCAATTTTGTCAATCACGTATCTAGAACTTGTGCTTATTTTTCCCATTAAGTTTAATCCAGATCTATCCACTCTAAGCGTCTTCCAAGATTTCTGTCTCCCTCCTCCAAACCCCTATGTCCCCGAATCTAATTCGAGTCGAAAATGGAGCATCTGAGATATAAGATCCTTCTATATATCAAGTTTCATTAAGATCCGACCACCTATTCGTAGCCTAAGATAAAAATACCCCAATTTTCAAGTTTTCCAAGAATCCCGGTTTCCCCCTCCAACTCCCCCACATGTCACAGGATCTGGTGGGAATTTAAAAGAAGAGCTTTAACGCACAAGATCCTTCTAATTATCAAATTTCATTAAGATCTGATCACCCATTCGTAAGTTACAAATACCTCATTTTACCGAATTACTCTCCCTCAACTCCACCAAAGAGAGCCGATCCGGTCTGGTTATGTCAGTCACGTATCTTAGACTAGTTTTTATTCTTCCCATCCAGTTTTATCCTGATCTCTCCGCTTTAAGTATTTTCTAATATTCCCCCCTCTCCCAACTGCCCCCCCTCCAATGACGCTGGATCCGATTGAGATTTAAAATAAGAGATCTGAGTTACGAGGTCCTTTTAAATATGAAGTTTCATGAAGATCCGATCAGTCCTTCGTAAGTTAAAAATACATCAATTTTCTAACTTTTTCAGAACTAAACCTCCCCCCCCCCAATAGAGCGGATCCGTTCCAATTATGACAATCACGTATCTAAGACTTATGATAATTTTTCCCACCAAGTTTCACCGCGATGCCTCCACTCTAAGCGTTTTCCATGATTTTAGGTCCCCCAAACTCCCCCCAATATCACCAGATCCGGTCAGGATTTAAAATAAGAACTTTGAGACACGATATCCTTCTAAATATCAAATTTAATTGAGATCTGATCATCGGTTCGTAAGTTAAAAATACCTCATTTTTCTAATTTTTCAGATTTAACCCTCCCCCCCAACTACCCAAAAGAGAGTGGATCCTTTCCAGTTATGTAAATCATGTATCTAGGACTTGTGCTTATTTTTCCCATCAAGTTTCATCCCGATCTCTCCACTCCAAGTATTTTCCAAGATTTTAGGTTTTCCCCTCCCAACTCCCCCCAAATGGCACCAGATCCGGTCGGGATTTAAAATAAGAGCTCTGAGACAGGATATCCTTCCAAACATCAAATTTCGCTAAGATCTGATCAAGTGTTCATTAGTTAAATAAGTTAAAAAATCTAATATGAACAGAAAAGTGGTTAAGTCTATAGTTAAAAGGCATTTTAGAATGAAGTTAATAATAAAATTTTAGAATTTTAAATTCTAAAATTTAATTAAAAATTTCTAAATTCTAAAATTCTAATAAAAATTTAGAAGAAAATTTTAGTTTTAACATTTAAAGTTTTAACGTTATTAGCCTATTATGAACAGAAAAGTGGTTAAGTGTACAGTTAAAAGGCATTTTAGAATGAAGTTAATAATAAATAATTGATCATAGATAATGGCAATTGACTTTGGAACGCACCCCAAATAACAAAATTTGAAGTGATGACTTAACTGGGTAAAATACTCTGATGGTCTATTAGGCTATGTACATTCTGCTCATAAGAAATATAAATCACACCAGCTTTCTGAATATAATTTTAGTGTCATTCGGAATGTAAAATTATAATATTTTGCGGAAACTAAGAGGTACTAATGCCACTGACTGCGCAGCAGTACCCGAAGAACTAGAAAAAACAAACAAACAAATGAAATGCACTTAAAAATACCATGATTTCCATTAACGTTCGGAGTCTATTTGGATCCGGTCTAACAAGTTCTGATAATGTGGTGATTTAAACTATTCCTTTGTTTTGATTTATCCTTCAAATCCTTCAACTAAAAACAAACATATTTGGAAATGTGTTGATTCTTTTGTTTTTAAACTACTCCTTTGTTTTGATTCATCCTCCAAATCCTTTAACTAAAAACAAATATATTCTGAAAATGCGTTGATTCTTTTCCTTTTAAACTGTTTTTAAACTGTTTAATATGTCTTGATAAAGTGTTGGTTTAAGCTATTCCTTTGTTTTGATTTATCCTTCAAATCCTTCAACTAAAAACAAATATAATCTGCAAATGCGTTGATTCTTTTGCTTTTAAATTGTTCCTTTGATTTGATTTAACCTCCAAATCCTTCAACTAAAACCAAAGATATATTTCTGCATGGATATGAATATCACCATGATCGGTAATTTTTACCCTTTGAAGAAAAGTTAAGACATTAATTGATTATCAGACGAAAAGATATTCTAGTGAAATGCATACAAACAATCATAACACGAAAAGTAGGAAAGATAAGCATTTTATTTTATCCATGTATACGTTACAAATTAAAAAAGGCTTTCAAAACATTTGAGTTGACTGTAAGACCTTAATGGTAGCCGTGATGTCCATAATGATGGTTATCGTGATGATAGTCATGATGGTCGTAATGGTCATCGTAGTGTCCATGCTCTTGTGATTGATAGTGGTATTTCCTATGATAGGGGCCTTCCTCGTCAACCTAAAAGTATTCTTGTCTTAGAATTGAGCCACAAAGTTGAGCTCGAGGTTCAATCATAATAGGACTTAGCTACTCAAAATTTAGCTAACTCCAACATTTGCCTAATGTCTAACGCTTTCATAACAAGGACTAATTGATTGGCCGTTTACTGGAACTAGTAAGATACTAATTATTTTTATTTACGTAGAATCATTAGGAGCACCCCCCCCTCTTCCCTTTACTACCATGTGCATGCACTTGACACACATCAAAAAAAGAAGCTATGAAGGTAAAAAATTAAATGGCTATTATCACGTTTGCATTTGGTGTATAATGAATAAATTGGGAACCAAGACAGCAAATGAAATTCTTGAAAAAAAGTTTTCTTAGTTTCATCAATTGTTTTAAAATCCAGTTTGTCCGCAAACACAAAAAAGGCAGCTTAACAGGATGAAACAATTGCACCAAAATTACACCAACAATAGCTTTTTGAAAATTACGACTGCTTGCTTGCAATTTGCATAAAACCGATCTCATACCGTCGCTTACGAGGGAGCTACAGCGGTATAGAATGAACTCTAGCCCATAGTAATAAAATATTTTAAAACGAGTAAAAGAGAACTGTTAAGTGAGAAAAAATCACCATTTGAAGATGATTCAGGGTTGGTAACGCTTATTCTGAAAGAATGTATTGTAATGTTTAAGGGTTTGTTTGAAAGGCAATTGCTATATCTATGTTATCTGTAAGTAACAACAAGAGCTAAGACCTCATATGGCGCTTGTGACGATGTCGGAAGAGCCAAGAGCCAAGGGCTCATATGGCATGAGCTCTAGCAAATTTTAAGAATTAATAGATTGCTTTAAAAGTAAAATCAGAGGCTTAATGCCGGTAGGGTTTAAAAATAAAAGCTCTGAGTCACGAGGTCCTTCTAAATGTCAAAATCCATTAAGATCCGATCACCCACTCGTTAGTTAAAAATACCTCAATTTTACCTCTCCCTTCAGCCCCCCAGATGGTCGAATCAGGGAAAACAACTTTATCAAGTCAATTTGTGCAGCTCCCTGACACATCTACCAATTTTCATCGTCCTAGCACGTCCAGAAGCACCAGACTCGCCAAAGAACTGAATCCCAGCCCTTAACTCCCCCAAAGAGAGCGGATCGAGTCTGGTTACGTCAATCACGAATCTCTGAAATTTATAAGCGTTTTCCAAAATTTCAGGTTTCCCCCTCCAACTCCCCCCAGTCTCAACAGATCTGGTCGGGATTTGAAATAAGAGTTCTGAGACAAGAGTTCCTTCTAAATATCAAATTTCATTAAGATCTGGTCACCCTTTCTTAAGTTGAAAATAACTCAGTTCTTCTAATTTTTCCAAATTAACAACCCGCAGCTCCCCCAGAGAAAATGTTCCAATTATGTCAATCACGTATCTATAACTTGTGCTTGTTCTTTCCATCAAGTTTCATCCCGATCTCTCCACTCTAAGCGTTTTCCAAGATTTTCGGTTTCGAAGATTTCCGGTTTCCAAGATTTCCGCTTTCCCCTTCCAGCTCCCCCAATGTCACTGGATCTGGTTGGGATTTAAAATGACAGTTCTAAAGCACAAGATCCTTCTAAATATCAAATTTCATTAAGATCTGATCATCCGTTGGTAAGTTACAAATACCTCATTTTTTCTAATTTTTCCGAATTACTCCCCCCCCCAACTCCACCAAAGAGATCGGATACGGTCCTGTTATGTCAGTCCCTTATCTTGGACTTGTGCTTATTCTTCCCACCAAGTTCCATCCTGATATCTCCGCTTTAAGCGTTTTCCAAGATTTACCCCCCCCCCCCCCAATGACATTGGATCTGGTTGGGATTTAGAGTAAGAAATCTAAGTTACGAGGTCCTTCTAAATATGAAATTTCATATAGATCCGATACTTTCTTCATAAGTTTAAAATACCTTTTTTTAATGTTTTAGAATTTACCCTCCCCCCAACGACCCCAAAGAGAGTGGATACGTTCCAATTATGTAAATCACGTATCTAAGACTTCTGATTATTTTTCCCACCGAGTTTCAACCCACTCCCTCCACTCTAAGCGTTTTCCAAAAGTTTGGGCTGCCCGCCAACTCCCCCCAATGTCACCGGACCCGGTCGGGATTTAAAATAAGAGCTCTGAGACACGATATCCTTCCAAACATCAAATTTCATTAAGATCTGATTACTCCTCCCTAGGTTAAAATACCTCATTTTTCTAATTTTTCATAATTAACCCTCCCCTCAGCTCCCCCAAAGAGATCAGATCCGTTCCGGTTATGTCAATCACGTATCCAGGACTTGCCATTATTTTCCCCCCAAGTTTCATTCCGATCTCTCGGCTCTAAGCGTTTTCCAAGATTTTAGGTTTCCCCATCCCAACTCCTCCCAATGTCTTATGATCCAGTCGGGATTTAAAATAAGAGCTCTGAGACACGGTATCCTTTCCAACATGAAATTTTACCAAGATCTGATCACCCGTTCGTAAGTTAAAAATACCTCCTTTTTTCTAATTTTTCCGATTTAACCGTCTCCCCACTACCCCCCCCCCAGATGGTCGAATCGGGAAAACGACAATTTATAATTTAATCTGGTCTGGTTCCTGATTCACCTGCCAAATTTCATCGTCCTAGCTTACCTGGAAGTGCCTAAAGTAGCAAAACCGGGACAGACCGACCAACCGACAGAATTTGCGATCGCTATATGTCACTTGGTTAATACCAAGTGCCATAAAAACAAAACGTAATATTAAAAATTAAACGCAGCTTGTGACAGAAACTGCATCATATGCAAGATTATAAAACATGCATCTTTTAACAAGGCTTATGGTGTCATCTTTGACTCATTCGGCTGCCTTATTCCCACAGGTCCATCTTAACTAGATAAAATAGAATAAAGGCTTTGCATTTTCCTGTGTGTTACATATTTACTTTTTTCTCAAAATACATCTAAGGATTTGTAATGATGCTTTCTACTTGACTGGCGGCTAGCCAAATTCTAAAACCTTCAAATAAAATAAAATTTTGGATGCTGCCTCTACAACTTAAGTAGGCTACATCTTGCCTACTGGTGGATATGATTGCCTATGTTGGAATGCGTCTAATATTGCTCAATTTCTTCATTAGCTTAATACTTAGTGGTAGGTCAGTTTCCCTTTGAATGGGTCTTCTTGAAAATACCCAGAAAAATAATCATTCATTGTATATAAGGAAAAATTGTGAAATGGGTTCCTGAAGATGGTAGACTTGACAAAATAAAAAAAAAATCTGAAAACCAGATATTTCGACAGTTTATTTAATAAACATTACATGCAGAACATAAAAATAAAATAAAACTGAAGGGAATTGTCCCTTTCCGTAAGACATCACAGTTTAAAACTTGACGAAACTTGATGAAACTTATATATTTTTAAAATCAGCAAAAAAAATACGATTCTTTTGATGTATATATTGGAGTCTAAATAAAGTAATTTAGAGTTTCGGTTACTATTGAGCCGGGTCACTCCTCAATACAGTTTGTTCACACGAACTGTTTTAAAGAGCCATATGGGTTCAATATTTATTTCTTTTTCCCAGGGACACTTCATATGGAAGAGATTGTTGCATAAACTTCAGAGAAGCTCATTCAATTTTAAAGGAAAAACTCTTGTGTCTTTTAGAGGGAGCTCATTCGATTTCAAAGTTAAAGTTCTAGCTGCTTTTCCAGAGCCAAAAGTGATTGGAGGGCAACAAGCCATCAGCCCAACTGTTTTTCCTCAAACGCATCCGATCAAAACTTTGAGATAGCCATTCCGTTCAAAATAGTACAGAGGTCAAATAACCATGCCGGGTCTGACAACCCCCGTCAAGCCCCTTGGGGAAAGGGTTGTAAGCTATGCAAGATTTCCATTGTTAAGATATATGGTTCTTACGGGAAGGGTGGTCGAACAAACTTTGGAGCGGCTAATTCATTTGAAAACCAAAAGTTCTAGTGCCCTTTTTGTAAGATTTAGCTTGATTCTCAACCAGTTGCTACCGAATGAGTAGTTACTGACTACAGTGTCTTAAAAAGTTTTGTCATCTGTAGTTCTTTCCGTAGTCGTTTTTGTATAATTTCGACTAAAATGTAGAGTTTTGGCATAAAGAGTGATGTCTTGAGGAGGGGGTGGTCGCCCTCATATACGGAATAATTTCAGTCTATTTTAAGCCTTAGTGTTACTCCTTACTTTTAGTTGAAACAAGCTGTCCTTTTAATTTAATGGTTGATCGTTTTTCAAATCATGCCCGACTCAACCAAGAAATGATGCGGGTATGTATGATAAACACATGATTTAGCACTGTTAAAGGGTATGTACCAATGCTTGTAAATTGGTTGGTAGCTTTCCTCTTTTTCAGTTTTCTGCTTAAAAATTCAAATATTGGATTGTAAGTAAAATTTTGGACGAGATCTGATTTAGCCAAAATTTTCGACGAAGAGTAGTTTTGTTAAATAAGTTCTTAATAATAACTTTACTGTAGAAATTCATTTCCGTCCAAATTTTCTTAAGACTTTTTAAATTTCAAATTTTTCTTTAATTTTAAATTTTAATTTTTTTTTAATTTTCTTAAGAATTTTCTGTAGAAATTCATTTCCGTCCAAATTTTCTTAAGACACTGTAGTCGGTAAACTCATTCGGTAGCAATTGGGTGAAAACCAGGCCAAACCTTAAAAATGGCACCAGAACTTTCAATTTCCACTTGAGGGAGCCCCCTCCGAAAAGTATTTGACCACCCTTCCCATAAAAACCCTATATCTTAACAATGGGCAGCTTACATAGCTTTCATCCCTTGGGCCTTAAAGGGGGATTGTCAAACCCGGAGGCATGACTACTTGAACTTAGAACTATTTTAAACAAAATGGCTATGTCATAATTTTGAAGAAAGTGTGTGTGAAAAACGACAAGGGCAGTAGCTATCTTTCGATCACTTCAACAACGAACTGAAACTTTCGATTTCCAGTCGAATGAATCCCCTCCAAAGCTTATGCGACCTCCCCTTCCATGAAAACCTTATATGTTATCAAGGAGCAGCTTTAATAAGTTAGATCCATTGTCTTGGGGGCTCTGAGGGATTTGTCAACCCCTGCAGTTGAATATTTTGATTTTTGACTATTTTGAACAAAATATCTATCTCAAAATTTTGATGGGATGCATTTCGAAAAGAAGACCTGAATGAGGTAGGGACTTCCTGCCCTCCAATCTCTTTTGACTCTTAAAAACGGTACTACCTTGATACCCAATTGAATGAGCCCCCACCCAAAGTTTATACCACCACCCTTTTCATAAAAACCTTAGGCCTACTAATGGGCAACTAGCATAACTTATAATCCTTGCCCCGAGGGCTGGGGGTATCGAACCTGATACCATAGTTATTTGACCTTCAGATTATTTTGTGGGGGAGAACGTGGGAAGCGGTGGCTGGTTACCATTCAATCACTTTTGACTGTTAAGAAGGGAATTAGAACTTCAATTTCTAATTGAATGAGCCCCTTATAAGTTTATTTTAGTTGTTTTGAAAACTGAGGACCAAAGGTGTTTGACAACGATGGCACTTCTCAATTATTAACCTAAGAGTGAAAAGTGGTTCGCTACATCCTCTTACCTTTTCTAAAACTGCACTGTTCTTCTCTTAAAACTTTGTCTACAGCATATCTCAGTCTAAGAAGTACCATATTACTAAGTAATCTGCTGCCTACAGAGACCAGACTACTGCCTCGATAATTACGACACTCACTCTTGTCACCTTTCTTATACAGTGGATTAATTAAGGTTTCCCTATAATCAGTAGGTACTTTCCCTTTTTCAAAAATCAAATTCATAATCTTCAGTAGCTTATTTCTAACCTCAGAGCCATCATATTTAAGAAACTCGTTTATCAAAGTATCAGCACCTGGAGCCTTATAACTTTTTAAACCTTTTAGTACCGTCGCTAATTCTTCCTCACAAAACAAATCTTCCTTCACATCCAAGGTATCACAAACTTTTTCATTTTCATCTACATCTTTTCCTGCAACTGTTTATTGTTGTAGCACATTCTCAAAATATTCCGCCCATCTCTCTTTAAACTTTTTCCTTATAACCAACTGTGGCCCCATTCCTATCTTTAACTGGGACTTGTCCGGATTAACATGCCAGTATAATATTTTACTATTATGCCGTCTAGCTGCATCTTCCAGATCCTTGGCAATTTTATCCAAGGCCTCCACTTCACACCTCTTAAGATCATATTTTAATGCTTTCTCTACTTTCTTTACATTCCTTTTGTTTTAATATGATCTGTCACTCAAATAATTGTTGTACAAACCCCTTCTACTCTCTATTAAACATTAAGCTTTTTCACCAATATTCCTAGCTACAGTCTTAACTTTCTTCCCTAATACACCATCACCAGCTTCACAAATTATTTTTCTAAAATTATTCCATCCATCTTGCACATTGTCAAATTTTAAACTCTCAAGTTTAGTAATCAACTGTTCCCAGAAATTTTCTCTCAAATTTTCACCCTGGAGTGTACCAACAACATAACTTCCCGGGAGGTAACTACTCGTCCGAAATTTCAGCTTTAAATTAACCTTAGACACTACTAGATGGTGATCTTTACTTTTAACATCAATAACAGCACTCCTATATACTCTTGTATCTTGTCTTGCACATTGTCAAATTTAAACCCCAAAGTTTAGTAATCCACTGTTCCCGGAAATTTTCTCTCAAATCTTCACCCTGGAGTCTACCAACATCATAACTTCCCGGGAGGCTGCTACCCGTCCGAAATTTCAGCTTTAATTAACCTTAGACACTACTAGATGGTGATCTTCACTTTTAACAGCAATAACAGCACTCCTATATACCCTTGTATCTTGTATTGATCCTGCTAGTCTTCGGTTTACAATAACATAGTCGATAAGGTTTGCTATCTTACCATCACGTGAATACCCTGACAACTTATGGGGTATTTTATGACTAAACACTGTAGTGTTGACTTGGATTTTTTCATTTTTGGACATAATTAGTCATTTGGGTAAATTAAGAGTAAAACCACGAAAAGGAAAAACTGGACGTAGAACATAGACTTACAAGCTAAAATTATTGTGAATGAATAATAAAACCTAAGAAAAACCCAAAATTTGAATGAATACTTAAGTCAAGATTAAACCAAGCACAGAATTATCACAGATAGTAATGGCACTAACACTATCACCCCTTAAACCCTCTAAAGGAGCTTTATGTACAATTTACTGGATGAAATTTGTATTTTGAGCAGTGATTTGAAATTAAACTATAAGATTAATGCCCAGATGGCAGTCTTGCTCCTCAAAATATATAAATGAATATTTACTCACTGTGAAATGATAATCATAAGGAGTTTGCTTGACATTCACATATGCTTTTCCATCATAATGGTAACCGTGGTGATGGTCGCCATAATGGTGGTGTCCATGTCCATAAGCACTGGCGATAAAACTTAAAATAAGTAGTACCAAAAATGGTCCCTGAAAAAGAAATTAAATGCTAGAAATCAAGAAATTAATTAAATAAAGTAGAAATTAAATGCATTTAAATTTAATACTAGAAATTGAATATATATAAATAGGGAGGTATATACATTTTTTATTTAATATTGTATTCACAATTATCTTGTTTCTGCAGTACTTTATATCTTCATCACGCTTAAACTGACCATAACCCTCACTAATTACGCGTACCAAACCCACGTTTTTATCCAAAAATATTGACCTCCGAGTTATTATGTAACTTGCCTCTTTTTTAAATTACCTGCTTTTTTAAAGTTATATGGAATTTAACTAGTAAGGTATATTAGAGCTTCACTTAAAAAAAAGGCCTATTTTCCTTTGAAGTATCAAGGATATGAAACGAAAATATTTTTGCCCCCCCTTGTACCACTTTAAATCTATTCATACCTTAAAACCATGATTTTCTAGGATTTTTCTTTTTGTAGTTGTACACCTTAAAGTTTTTTTTTTGTTGCGCAAATTCTCTCCGTTGTTGCCATAATTGAACCATAAAAGAGGCAACTGGGAACTTTTCGTGTTTACAAAAATCTATGTTTTATCAACCAATTTATCTGCAGCTGATTCACGAGTGATGAAACAATCAATAGGATGATACACCCATAAGTTTAGTCGGGCTCACAGTCGGTCTGTTGAAAAAACATAGGCTAGTGAGAATATGGTATAATTAGAAAAGGAACATTTTTAAAACAGAAGAAAATAAGGATTCTGTATATATGTCCATTGTCAACAAAAATGATAAACATAACAGAATCGATTAGCCTAAGTTGGGCACTCCCCCATCAAAAAATTCTCTCCATAGACCCCCCCCCATCAAAAAATTCTCTCGATAGAAAATTCACACCCGGAAAACTCACGAAAAATTTTCGCCCGGATAATACCCAAATTATCCGGGATTTAGAAGATTTGGATTTGAAGTCCAAACACATTGAGGGGTGACAATTCTTACATTGGAAGGGGGTCTCATTCTTTAAAACATTTTTTTTCTTTGAACAAAGAGAAATGAAAATTTGTAAAGAGAAATGAAGAGATAAAGACGAAGACCTAAAGACCAAGCCAGAAAGAAACAACCAGCATTAAAGATAACGTAAAGTCTTGCGTTTCATTGTGAAGATTAAATAAAAAAAACAAGTTTTTTTTAACTGCAAGCAAGGAGCTATATTAAAACTCAAAACGAACAGAAATTGTTCCGTATATGAAAGGGGTTGTCCCCTCCTCAACGCGTCGCTCTTTACGCTAAAGTTTGACTCTTTGTCAAAACTCTACTTTTTTAAAAAAAACTTTAGCGTAAAGAGCGAGGCTTTTAGGAGGGGACAACCCTTTCATATATGGAACAATTTCTGTTCGTTTTAAGTTTTAATGTCACTCTTTACTTGCAGTTAAAAAGCTTATTTTTTCTATTTTAATTTCTCTACGTTTTTGGATGAATGCATGTTTTGATTTTGGCTCACCGCACATGAATAATTAAAACAAAATTTGCACATTCATTTTCTTTGCTAAATAGCTTTCTCATAGTTTTAATCGGACGATTTTGATAAAAGAAAGTGGTGGGGTGAAACCTAGTTGCCCTCCAATTTTTGGTTACTTATAAATGTAACTAGAATTTTTTTTACGAATATTTTTCTTAGTAATAAATATACGTAACTTACGGATTAACTTACGTAATGAACTTATATATTTGCGTATTTTTATTACGTATACGAGGGGGTTCGTCCTCTGGTCAATACCTCGCTCTTTATGCTAGAGCTTGAATTTTGTCCCAATTCTTCAAGAATGACTCCTGAATCACAAAAGACATCGAAAAAATAGTTGAAATTAAAAAAAAAATACTTTAGCATAAAGAGCAAGGTATTGTGGAGGATACGAACCCCTTATATACGTAATATTTTCTGTTCGTTTTAAGTTTTAATGCTGCTCATTACTTCCAGTTGAAAAAAAGCATTATTTTCTCATTGTTTTTTTAAATAATATGAAAAAAACTTCGTTTTCTTAAAGAGTTAAAGAGGCTGCGTCCCAAAGTCGAACCTTAAAACGTACAGGAATTAGAAGAGGCAGTTGGGGGGCTGCCGCCCCCCAAACCCCCAGCTTTTAAAGACTCTTTTGTACAGTTTTTTTTGTGGGGGGACTTCATTGTTACTAATTACTAGTTTCGGCGCAATGGTTCTCCTGTCCTCTTGTGTTTAACATTTTTCGAAGTTATTCCATTATTCATTCATTTCAATGTTTTGTTAATTAAAAGAGGGCCTTTCCCAAGCCAAGAGCGGGGGGTTAGCAAAAAAAACAAAAAACCTGTACAAAAGAGTCTTTAAAAGCTGGGGGTTTGGGGGGCGGCAGCCCCCCAACTGCCTCTTCTAATTCCTGTACGTTTTAAAGTTCGACTTTGGGACGCAGCCTCTTTAACTCTTTAAGAAAACGAAGTTTTTTTCATATTATTTCTGTACGTTTTTCTACAATCCATGGTGGATGTAATTTAATAATTCCTGTACTCCTCGTACAGGAATTAGGAGAGGAAATCCCCCCCCCCGCTTTTAAATCATTGTATAAAATAGAAAAAAAATAGATAGAATGACCGAAATGTTTCTTTTGCTCATAAGAAGCTAATATTCTGTTATCTCTCAAATGATAAGCTGTCCAGGTGTTATCAAAATTTTTTTGATGTTGTGAAAAAAAACCGCCCGTAAGGGACTTGAACCCTTGACCCGGGGATTAAAAGTCTCACGCTGTACCAACTGAGCTAATAACTTGCATGTGTGTAAATATAACTTCTCAATAAATTTTAAAAATTTCAAATTAACATGGGCTCTTATGGAGAGAAATCCGTTAATTAATAGCTAATGCGTGGTTTCTGGAAAACAGGGAAGGAGTTATCGGATCGAGCTGAAATTTCGCGGATAAGCTCCTGGGCCGTAGGGGACCTTAACTTGTGAATTTCAGCCCGATCAGACAACGTTAAAAGGGGAGGGGGTTAGAGGGTCGAAACTTTCGGGGGGTTAAGATTTTCCTACGAAACTTTCCAGGAAAATTACTCGGAGAATTCCGCATCGAATGAGTCTTCGTACACCCAGATCTGATGTCGGATGTGACCTGTAGGCGTCTAGGAAAAAAAAGTAAATGAATTTTAAGTGGCTATGCGTGGTTTCTGGAAAACAGGGAAGGAGTTATCGGATCAAGCTGAAATTTCGCGGATAAGCTCCTGGGCCCTAGGGGACCTTAACTTGTGAATTCAGCCCGATCGTTGTTCAATCAGCCCGATCGAACAACGTCAAAGGGGGGCTGGGGTTGACGGGTCGAAACTTTCGGCCAGATTTTCCCCATGAAGGAAAAGTTGGAGGGGGATGAAATTTTGCAGGTTTCTTAGTTGGAGCTCGGGCTACGAAATGCATCCCTCCCCATCCCTCTGCGACCACTGGAACCGAAGATCGCTTAACATTGTCGTGTGTCGCCTCTTTATAGAGGCACGAGTGTGCCTCCTTGATAATACTAGAAAATCCTGCACCCTCTTCATGGAAATTCTCTTCCCTCTTAATAAATTCCTCCATGGAACGATCCACCCACGTAACCCTTCTCCAATCCCCATCCCCACCCCAACTCGGAAAGGCCCCCCTGAAAACGTCTATATACCTCATAATAACCATTACTGCATGTAAGTAAGGGTCAAAGTTTGTAACTTGCAGCCCCTCCCCCGGGGACTGTGGGGGATGAAGTCGTCCCCAAAGACATAGTTATTAGGTTTTCGACTAAGCTGAACAGAATAATCATCATAAAATTTTGATCCGGGGACTTTAGGCGAAAAAAGTGTGGGAAGGGGCCTAGGTGCCCTCCAGTTTTTTTGGTCACTTAAAAAGGGCACTAGAACTTTTAATTTTCGTTAAAATAAGCCCTTTCGTGACAATCTAGGACCACTGGATCGATACGATCACCCCTGGAAAAAAACAAAAACAAAAACAAAACAAATAAACACGCATTCGTGATATGTCTTCTGGCAAAAAATACAAAATTCCACATTTTTGTAGATAGGAGCGTAAAACTTGTACAGTAAGGTTCTCTGATACGCTGAATTAGATGGTGGGATCTTCGTTAAGATTTTATGA
Organism: Artemia franciscana; assembly: GCF_032884065.1. Lineage (NCBI taxonomy): Eukaryota > Metazoa > Arthropoda > Branchiopoda > Anostraca > Artemiidae > Artemia > Artemia franciscana. The sequence continues at coordinate 4,099,590 of NC_088864.1, forward strand.
CGTCTAGGTGTGTTTCCCCCTATTTTCTAAAATAAGGCAAATATTCTCAGGCTTGTAGCTTTTCATAAGTAAGACTAAACTTGATGAAACTTACATATTTAAATCAGCATTAAATGCAATCCTTTTGATGTGACTATTGGTATCGAAATTCCGTTTTTTAGAGTCTCGGCTACTATTGAGCCGGGTCGCTCCTTACTACAGTGCGTTACCATGAATTGTTTGATTAACTAGCTCAAGGTAATTTCTTGCATGTCAATGTGAAAGGTCTTTCTTATCATTGTCATCAGTAGTACGGTAAACAGTGACAGATCCAGGATTTCACCCCCCCCCGCCAACGTAGTGGTGGATTTGGGACTGAAGCCGCTTACTCCTGTTGGGGCTGCAACGCTAGCACTTTAAATTTATCTTCTGTAATTGGTTTTTATGGCACTTGGTATCTACCAAGTAACATATAGCGATCGCAAATTCTGTCGGTCTGTCTGTCTGTCTGTCGAGCCCGGTTTTGCTAGTTTAGGCAAACCCAGATAAGCTAGGACGACTAAATTTGGCAAGCGTATAAGAGACCAGACAAAAGGAAACTAGAAATTGTCGTTTATCATACTTGACCATCTGGGGGGGGGGGTGGAATGGAGGAATGGTTAATTCGGAAAAATTATAAAAACTAGGTATTTTTAACTTAAGAACGGGTGATGGGATCTTAATGAAATTTGATATTTCGAAGGATATTGTGTCTCAGAGCTCATATTTTAAATCCAGACCGGATTCGGTGACAGTGAAGGGAGTTGGAGGGGGAAACCTAAAATCTTAGAAAAACGCTTAGAGTGGAGGGATTGAGATGAAACTTGGTGGCAAAAATAAGCACAATCCCTGGATACGTGATACATACATAACCTGAACGAATCCGTCTCTTTGGGGGAGTTGAGGGGGAGGGTTAATTCTGAAAAATTAGAAAAAATGGGGTATTTTAAGTTACAAAGGATTGATCGGATCTTAATGAAATTTCATATTTAGAAGGATTTCGTAATTCAGATCTCTTATTTTAAATCCCAACCGGATCCAGTCTCGTTGGGGGGAGTTGGGGGGGGGGGGGGTAATTCGGAAAATAGAAAAAAAAAATGAGGTATTTGTAACTTACGAATGGGTTATCGGATCTCAATAAAATTTGATATTTAGAAGGACATTGTGCTTCAGAGCTCTTATTTTGAATCCCAGCCAGATCCGATGAAACTGGGAGGAGTTGGAGGGGGAAACCGGAAATCTTGGAAAACGTGAAAATTGAGGGATCTTTATCTTACGAATGTGTGATCGGATCTTAATGAAACTTGATATACAGAAAGAATAAATGTCTCAGATGCTCTATTTTCAATTCGGATCGGATCCGACGACACAGGGGGTTGGAGGGGGAAACAGAAATCTTGGAAAACGCTTAGGGTGGAGAAATCAGGATGCACATTGATGGGAAGAATAAGCACAAGTTACAGAAACGTGAAATAATTGAAATGGATCCGTTCTCGTTGGGGGAACTGGGGGGTGTTACTTTGGAAAAATTAGAAAAACTGGGGTATTTTTAACTTAAGAACGGGTGACCGGATCTTAAAGAAGTTTGATATTTAGAAGGAACTCACGTCTCAAAGCTTTTATTTTAAATCCCGACCAGATCTGTTGACATTGGGGGGAGTTAAAGGGGGAAACCGGAAATATTGGAAAACGCTTAGAATGGAGAGATCCTGATGAAACTTGGAGGGTAGAATAATCTAATGTTTTAGATATGTGATTGACGTAACTGGACCGGATCTACTCTCTTTGGGAGAGTTAGGGGGTGGGGTCTAGTGCTTTGGCTAGTTCGGTGCTGCTGGACGTGCTAGGACGAGGAAAATTGGTAGGCGCGTCAGAGAGCTGCACAAATTGACTGCACATTGACTGCACTGACAGCACAAACCTCATATTTTGACTTTTCTGCCTCTGATTCTAGGCAAAATTATTGGTCTCATGTTTCAATTCTAAATTCTTGGTTCAAATTGCCTAAGACCAAATATATTTGCTAATTTGCAATTATATTGACTCCCCTAGCGTGAATTAGCCGGTTAGAACCTCAACAGCTTGACTCTAGTTCGGCATTGTGGAGTGACATGCATGAGAAGAAAATTTTCAAGTATAGTCGAAAATTTTCAAGTATACTACTGTCAACCAGAGTGTGTTCCCCGGGGAGTCCCTCCAACAGGTTGACTCTAGTTCGACATTGTGGAGTGACATGCAAGAGAGGTGTAGCATAAGTGGGAGATGGTAAAGATGGCAATGAAGGGGGAAAATTAGCCATGACTTGATGCCTACTTAATTGAACTATCTGTCTTGGTTTTTTCTACAATTAGCCATGACTTGACATGCCCACAACTATTCCATTTTTAATTCAGAAGTCGTTTTCCCCGATTCAATCATCTGGGGGCTGAAGGGAGAGGAAAAATTAGAAAAAAATGAGGTATTTTTAACTTACAAGCGGCTGATCGGATCTTAGTGAATTTTGATATTTAGAAGGACCTTGTGTCTCAGAGACGTTTTCCTTCTAAATCAATCGATTGATTCTTAGAATTTTGCTAGAGCTCATGCCATATGAGCTATTGGCTCTTGGCTCTTCCGGCCTTGTCACAAGTACCATATGAGCTCTCAGCTCTTGTTAATATTTGAGTTATATGTTTTTAATTGTCAAGACTGTTTGTTTTTCCAAACAAGTTTGAAACAAAGTTTCAGTTACATCGTGCGGTCTCTGTTATATTTTACTGATGACGCATACCGCCGAGAAGTAGTTTACTTAGATTTAGATTCATCAAAAGAATCTTTCCGTATTGCAACAAAAGCCAAATGAAAGGTGAAAATCTTCATTTCGTATTAAAAAGAAGAGAAAATTTAAAATCCTATCTTCTTTAGGCTGTCAAAATAATATTTTAGGATTATGCTGTCACAACAGGGCTAAAAAACATTTGAACCCTGTATTTAAACTTCTTCTTACTGTCAAAGATTTGTTTTCGAGTCTTGCTATGGTAGAGAGGCGAAGAAATTGATATTATTACTTTTTTGGCTGTCATAAAATTTCGGTTTGCTTTTTTTTGCGAAGGGGGCTGGTTTTTTTAACGTTGTTGTTTTTTGGGGATTTGTATAATAGGAATTAAATGCAGACATATTATTCATTTACAGACTTCGATTAGTAAATAGTGGCCACTTTAATACCTATTTTCATTTAATTAAAGCTATGGGTCATATGACATATCATCGTCTCTGTTCAACTTAAAACATTAAAATAAAGACCAAACTCTTTAGAAATATCTGCACTTCAATAAATTTTCGTATAAATATGCATCTTATAAACAAGTTTGTATACGTAAATAATGACGAAGACCACACTGTCTTTCCATAATACAACAACAAAAAAGAGAATAATGAGGACTTTTTTTTCCCCAAGACAGTGAACCAACAAAACCTATTTGAATATTTCTGCCCTATATCAAAGAAGTCTTCAGCAAAGAAAATAAAAAAACAATAAAACACTTACAATAAAAGTTCTCAGCTAAAAATCTATTATTTTTTTTTAAAATAGCCTTGGTATCATTACTTCTTAACGAATGGAATCATTACTTCTTAACGAATGGAAATTATTACATTAGTCGAATCCACCAGAATTTAGGAACAAGATTACATCAACAGAAAGAAAGTATTGAAAAAGCATTAAAATCTAAAAATAACTCCATATCTTTCGATTCAGCTTTAAGTAATCATATTTTTGAAAATCCAAACCGTTATGTTCTATTTGACGAAACAACTCTAATTGGCAATGACCTAGGAATCAAACAAACTGTCCGCGAGGCAATCGAAATCAAACGAAACTTAAATAATAATACATCCCTAAATAGAGACCAGTGTGAATACACACTCAACCCTCACCTAGCGCCATATTAGTTACGCGCCATTGTAGTCCCTGTGTCCCACCTGCATATAAATAGATTATCAGATTTACCGACTCTTGAACATGCAACATATAATTGCCCATGGGAAAAACAATCCGTATTCAGATCTATACCTCATTATTCTAATGATTGCCCTTGAGCTTTGTTGATGGTGATTGCTAATCAAACATTCTCTGTGTCCCCATCGTCATTTATAAATCCCCCCTGTGCCCCCCCGGCGTCACCGTTGTAGCTGTGTCCCTGTGTCCCAGTCGTCATTTATAGTCGACAAACATGACGTCAGTCGACACCCAAACATGATGTCAGTAAAACAGTTCAAAATAGGGATGATACCTTTTTTTTACAGTGAATAGATATAAAATTATTTAACTGGATATTTCGAACACATATACAGTGTTCATCATCAGCAGTAAAACTCTGCTGAGACAGTGATGATGAACACTGTATATGTGTTCGAAAATCCAGTTAAATAATTTTACATCTATTCACTGTCAATAAAAAGGTATCATCCCTACTTTGAACTGTTTTACTTTCGTCATGGAAAGGCAGTGTGGTCTTCGAAGTTATAAACATGACGTCAGTCGACACACACGTCTCAGTCGTCATTTGTGTCCCGGTGTCCCAGTCTGTAATTTCTCGGTCGTCATTTATATTCCCATATTCCCATTTATATTCCCCCGGAGTGTCCCGGTCGTCATTTATATTCCCTGCGTCCCGGTCTGACCTTTTTTAGTTTTTTTTCTTCTTTTGTTTTAATGCTAAAGCCAAGGTTCGAACCTGGAACCTCTCGGACCTAAAATCTGGAAAATAACGCTTTACCAACTCAGCTACTTTGGCTTGAATACATTTACCTTTTTTAGTTTTTTTTTTAGTTTTTTTTCTTTTTCAGTTTTTAGTTTTTTAGTTTTTTTATTAGTTGTTATTTTTTTGTCTTTTTAGTTTTTTTTGTAGTTTTTACCTTTTTTTAGTTTTTTTAGTTTTTTTTTATTTTTTTTATTTTTTTACTTTTTTTAGTTTTCTTTAGCCATTTTAGTTTTTTTAGTGGTTTCTTTTTAGTTTTTTTTTGTAGTTTTTACCTTTATTAGTTTTTTTTTCTTCTTTTGTATTCAAGGTTCGAACCCGGAACCTCTCGGACCTAAAACCTGAAACATAACGCACCACCAACTCAGCTACTTCAGCTTGTATACATTCGTTTTTGAATTGGTATATGATGAAAAAATTTAGCCGTCATATGCGGACAGACAGACAAACAACTTATTTTTATATATATAGATTTTATTTTTTTTGTTTTCTCTTTCTTCTTTATTTTTCAGTTTTTTTTCTTTTTTTAGTTTTTTTTCTTTTTCAGTTTACATACAGCTCAATCCTTTTAATGACGTCACTCGACAGACAGACAGACAGACAGACAGACAACTTATTTTTATATATATATAGATAATCTAATTCAGAATAAAACAAAAATAGGAACGTACAAAAACAAGCCCAATCCCAAAAGAACTATCAGATTAGCTGCAGAGAAGGCAAATATCAAACAGTTCGTGGTAACGAACTGTAGTAAGGAGCGACCCGGCTCAATAGTAAACTAAACTCTAAAAAACGGAATTTTAAAGCTAAAATATACATCAAAAGAATCAGATTTTCATGCTGATGTTAAATATTTAAGTTTCGTCAAATTTAGTCTTTGTCATCACAAGTTACGAGCCTGAAAAAATTTGCCTTATTTTGGAAAATAGGGGGAAACACCCCCTAAAAGTCACAGAATCTTAACGAAAATCACACCATCGCATTCGGCGTATTAGAGAACCCTATACCATAATTTTCAGGCTCCTATCTACAAAAATGTGGAATTTCGTATTTTTTGCCAGAAGACAAATCACGGGTGTGTGTTTATTTGTTTGTTTGTTTGTTTTTTTTCCCATGGGTCATCGTATCGACCAGGTGGTCCTAGAATGTCGCAAGAGGGCTCATTCTAACGGAAATCAAAAGTTCTAGTGCCCTTTTAAGTAACCAAAAAAATTGGAGGGCACCTAGACCCCCTCCCACGCTCATTTTTCTCCAAACTCAACAGATCAAAATTTTGAGATAGCCATTTTGTTCCACATAGTCAAAAACCATAATAACCATGTCTTTGGGAATGACTTACTCCCCCACAGTCCCTGGGAGAGGGGCTGCAAGTTACAAACTTCGATCAGTGTTTATATATAATAATGGTTACGGGGAAGTGTACAGTCGTTTTCAGGAGATTTTTTTTTGGTTTTGGGGGTAGGGTTGAGGGGAGGGGGCTATGTGGGAGGATCTTTCCTTGGAGAAATATGTCATGGGGGACGAAAAATTCAATGAAAAGGGCGCAGAATTTTCTGAAATTACTATAAAAAAAAACAATGAAAAATAAACATAGAAAAGTTTTTTTCAATTGAAAGTAAGGAGTAGCATTTAAACTTAAAACGAACAGAGATTATTACGCATATGAGGGGTTCTAAAAATACTTTAGCATAAATAGCGAGGTATATAGGAGGAGATAAATACCTCGCTCTTTATGCTATAGTATTTTTAGTAATTTCAACTATTTATTCTATGGCCTTTCTGATTCAGGGGTCATTCTTAAAGAATTGGGACAAAACTTACGATTTAGAGTAAAGAACCAGGTGTTAACGAGGGTACAAACCCCTTCATATACATAATAAAATGTTAAGAATATAAAAGTTTGTTACGTAAGTTAATTCTTAAGTTACGTATATTTTTTATTAATAAAAAAATCATTAAAAATTAAAATTTATAGTTGCCTTTTTATATAACCGAAAAATTGCATGGCAACTAGGCCTCCTTCCCAATCCCTTATTTCTCAAAATCGTCTGATCAAAACTAAGAGAAAGCCATTTAGCCAAAAAAGGAATTAATATGCAAATTTCATTTTAATAATTTACGTATGGAGAGCCAAAATTAAACATGCATTAATTCAAAAACGTTCAGAAATTACATAAGAAAACTAGTTAACTGAAAGTAAGGAGCGACATTAAAACTTAAAACGAACAGAAATTACTCCGTATATGAAATGGGTTGTCCCCTTCGCAATCCCTCGCTCTTTACGATAAAGTTTGACTCTTTGCCACAATCTGCTTTTTAAAACAATTAAAAGCTTTAGCGTAAAGAGCGAGGGATTGCGGAGGGAACAACGTATTTCATATACGGAGTAATTTCTGTTCGTTTTAAGTTTTAATGTCGCTCCTTACTTTCAGTTAAAAAAACTAGTTTTTCTTATGTAATCGCAATAAGAAATTATTCCAACTTTTAATAAATACAGTTAGTGAAATGAATGAAGCTTTTTAGCTTGTAAAATGTTAGCTTTTATCACACAGTCTTGGTTGAATTGATTTTTAACCGAAAACTTTTATTGTCAGTGTTTTATTGTTTATTATTTTCTTTGCTGAAGACGGCCCTTAGATATAGGGCCGAAATATTCAAATAGGTTTTGTTGGCTCTCTGTCTTGGGAAAAAAAGTCCTCATTATTCTCTCTTTTGTTGTTGTGTTCGTATACGTATATACTTAAAACTAAGTACATGATTTAAAATTCATATTTCAAAGGTCGGAGTGATCATTAGAGAAAAATAAATTAAAAAAATGGTCTTAAAAGAAAGCAAATAATTATTTTTTTTCTATCTAGCTGGTATAGGTGTTTCTCTGAATTCCAGTTTAAATCAGTGGAATTACATAGTTGTTTTTTAAACATTTACTAGTGAAATGTTGAAAAAAAGGTGGAAATTCACCACTTGAGTTAACCACGAATGCATCTAAAATAAAACTTCAAAATTTCTCAACTTCTCAATACCAACCAGCCAAGAAATACAGTTTTGTTTATGTATAAGGATTGCATATATTTTTCCATGAAAATGCTATATATACAACTGAGCATGTACTTTCTTGAGCATGTACATATAGACCAGCATGTATATGTACATATATTGAGCATGTACATATATCATGTGCTGCTATATATTCAACTGAGCATGTATTTTCTTGAGCATGTACATATAGACCAGCATGTATATGTACATATATTGAGCATGTACATATATCATGTGCTGCTATATATACAACTGAGGATTTCTATACTTATGTTGGTACATACCATCCTATCCTATTTCCAAGATTAGTTGTCTATAGATCAAAGTTTTTTCAAAACAATGTTTTAACTTAATGCTAAATTTGAACCAAAATTAAAATTTTCATTTTGTGCTCAACAGACATATCGAGATATAAACGTTTGAATTGGATATCTAAATATTTCAAAATTAAAAATATTGTATGCTAAGAATCTGCCACAGCTTGAAACCCTGAGAATTTAAATCATTAATCAATACCAATCAAATACAAAAATAACAAACACAACATTATTTATTTTAATGAATATTTGGAACACTCCTTTATCTTTGTTAGAGTTCAAATTTTTCTGGATGAATAGATTAATAGATCTGGATATATTTTAGGATGAATAGAAGAGCAAATACTAACGAAGAACACAGGACTAGCAATTATAAACGTTCACAGAAATATTGAGGTAGACAACGACCGTGTCATATATAGATATGGCGGGGGTGGAAAGAAAAAATAGACTTTTTTTAAAATTTTGGATTCTATAATTTATGCAAAATATATCGAACTTGTTAATTTGTGGATTCTATGATTTAAGCAAAATATATCAAACTTTTTCAATTGTGAATTCTGTAATTTAAGCAAAATATATCGAGCTTTAAAAAGGGAAAGGTGCTCTATATTGTGAAATTTTAAAATTTTCGAGATTTTGTCAAAGTTGACAATGTTTACTAAAAAACTATGTTTAAAAGGAAATAGTGATTAGTTAATTTTTTATTGCCTATGTTTGCCCTTGTTTTAAATGTCTTCTATGTATTTCCATCTCTATGTTCAATGTTTCTTTTTGCACCCCAAAACGAACTAGTATTTAATGTCTGATCTTTTACGCATATACGACTGTATCTTAATCGTCATTTCTTTCTCTTCATTACCATCATAATTGCTAAGCAATGCCATATAGTTAGGCAACATTCTAAATGGTTTGACTTAAATCGTCACAAACAATGCATGACTCCAAAAGATAGTTCAAGACCATTTTTTTTACAGCACAAAGCCTAAATCATTCGCTACATGGTCAGATGTATAAAGAGTAAAAATTATGCAGAAAATAATAAATATCAATTTTCTTTGTAGATGGTGAACAGTATTTTATTTCTTATGGCGGGTTGGTTTTATAACTTACCATTTTTTTGTACGAATATTATTACATCGTTTTAACTTCCATAGATTTATTAGAACTTTAATCCTCACCAGATTTTAGATTAAATTTACGGCCATTTTTACTACCTACATACGACGTATAATTGCTGAATTTCCCTTTAAATTACCGATATTTCATTGTTCGCAAGTTTATGAGAGCAATCTATTATGCGTCCCCTCCCCTAAAAAAATCCTAGATCCGTCTCTTATGGTACAACAAATCAAAGTACTGGACATTCAATATTCTAATACTTTTTTAGCCATTAAGCCTTTTTCTTCCTTAGCACACATATATATATATATATATATATATATATATATATATATATATATATATATATATATATATATATATATATATATCTATATATATAAAAATAAGTTGTCTGTGGATGGATGGATGGATGTGTCAGGTGACGTCACCTGAAAAAACTGGATCAGGTGACGTCAAAACTGAAAAAACTAAAAAAAGGCAAAAACTACAAAAAAACTAAAAACTAATAAAAAAAATAAAAAAGCTAAAAAACTAAAAAAACTATAAAGGTAAAAACCAATAAAAAACTAAAAAAAAAACTGAAAAAACTAAAAAAAGGCAAAAACTACAAAAAAAAACTAAAAACTAATAAAAAAAGTAAAAAAGCTAAAAAACTAAAAAAACTAAAAAAACTAAAAAAAGGTAAAAAACTAAAAAAAATAAAAAATAAAAAAAAACTAAAAAAAAGGAAAAAACTGAAAAATAAGCTAAAATAAAGGTAAAAACCAATAAAAAACTAAAAAGAAAAAAAGGAAAAAACTAATAAATGACGACACTCAAAGAGAAAGCGACCAGGACAAAAGGAATGTTCGATTAGCAATCAACAAAGCACCGGGACACAGGGAGTATAAATGACGACCAGGACATAAGTAAAAAAAAAAAACTATCTATATATATAAAAATAAGTTGCAAACTAAAAAAAGGCAAAAACTACAAAAAAAACTAAAAACTAATAAAAAAGCTAAAAAACTAAAAAAACTAAAAAAAAGGCAAAAACTACAAAAAAAACTAAAAACTAATAAAAAAATAAAAAAGCTAAAAAACTAAAAAAACTAAAAAAACTAAAAAAACTAAAAAAAGGTAAAAAACTAAAAAAACTAAAAAAAGGTAAAAAACTAAAAAAACTAAAAACTAAAAAAAACTAAAAAAAAGGAAAAAACTGAAAAATAAGCTAAAATAAAGGTAAAAACCAATAAAAAACTAAAAAAAAAAACTGAAAAAACTAAAAAAAGGCAAAAACTACAAAAAAACTAAAAACTAATAAAAAAAGTAAAAAAGCTAAAAAACTAAAAAAACTAAAAAAACTAAAAAAACTAAAAAAAAGGTAAAAAACTAAAAAAAATAAAAAATAAAAAAAAACTAAAAAAAAAGGAAAAAACTGAAAAATAAGCTAACATAAAGGTAAAAACCAATAAAAACTAAAAAGAAAAAAAGGAAAAAACTAAAAAAAAATTTTCATCTAAAAAACTAAAAAAAACTAAAAAAGGTAAAAACTAAAAGAACTAAAAAAGAAAAAAATAAATGACGACACTCAAAGAGAAAGCGACCAGGACAAAAGGAATGTTCGATTAGCAATCAACAAAGCACCGGGACATAGGGAGTATAAATGACGACCAGGACATAAGTAAAAAAAAAATTAACAAAACTAAAAAGAAGGTAAAAACTACAAAAAAACTAAAAAGAAAAAAAAGCTAAAAACTAATAAAAAAACTAAAAAATCTAAAAATCTAAATAAACTAAAAAAGAAAAAAAAAGGAAAAAAATAAAGGAGAAAAACAAAACTAAAAAACGAATGTATATACAGACCGGTACACCGGGATACAAATGACGACCGGGACACAGGGAATATAAATGACGACCGGGACACAGGGACACAACTACAACGGGGACACCGGGGGAAACAGGGGGATATAAATGACGACCGGGACAAAAAAACTAAAAAGAAAAAAAAAACTAAAAACTAATAAAAAAACTAAAAAATCTAAAAATCTAAATAAGCTAAAAAAGAAAAAAAAAGGAAAAAAATAAAGGAGAAAAACAAAACTAAAAAACGAATGTATATACAGACCGGGATACAAATGACGACCGGGACACAGGGAATATAAATGACGACCGGGACACAGGGACACAACTACAACGGGGACACCGGAGGAAACAGGGGATGTAAATGACGACCGGGACACCGGGACAGGGAATGGTCGATTAGCAATCACCATCAACAAAGCTCAAGGGCAATCATTAGAATCATGAGGTATAGATCTGAATACAGATTGTTTTCCCATGGACCATTATATGTTGCATGTTCAAGAGTCGGTAAACCTGACAATCTATTTATATGCAAAGACAATGGGACAGCAAAGAATGTTGTATATTCGCAAGTTTTACGTAGTTAAAACCATATATATATATATCTATCTATATTCACAGGTGGGACATAGGGACACAACTACAATGGCGCGTAACTATTATGGCGCGTAACTATTATGGCGCGTAACGACTTACGCGCGCGGGGGGGCTTGGGGGGGGCGCGAAGCGCCCCCACCAACTAGGTGTTGGGGTGGCGCGAAGCGCCACCCCAACAGCTAGTATATATATAAAAATAAGTTGTCTGTCTGTGTGTCTGTCTGTCTGTCAGGTGACGTCATGTTTCTGTGTTGACTGACGTCATCAAGTTAGTTGTCGTCATTTTTGCTACGACGGTGACGTCATTCAAGATATTTAAGACATATGTTCACGTAGAAATCTATTAATGTTTAAGTTTAAAATGACTGATGAACTTACAATGGCAAAAGCCGATGAAGATGCTCAAAGAGTCTATGCCAAAAAACTTGCTGCTGATAGAGAAAGTCAGAAAAGAAAGCGTGCCGAGGAATCAAAAGAACAGCAAGGAAACAGGCTTGAGGCTGATAGAGAAAGAAAGAACAGAAAGCGTGCCGAGGAATCAAAAGAACAGCAAGGAAACAGGCTTGAGGCTGATAGAGAAAGAAAGAACAGAAAGCGTGCCGAGGAATCAAAAGAACAGCAAGGAAACAGGCTTGAGGTTGATAGAGAAAGAAAGAACAGAAAGCGTGCCGAGGAACTACCAGAGCAACGCGGAAGCAGACTTGCTGCTAAAAGAGAAAGTGAAAAAAGAAGGCGTGCCGAGGAATTACAAGAACAGCAAGAAATCAGGCTTGCTGCTGATAGAGAAAGTAAGAAAAGAAAGCGTGCCGAGGAATCACAAGAACAGCAAGAAATCAGGCTTGCTGCTGATAGAGAAAGTAAGAAAAGAAAGCGTGCCGAGGAATCAGAGCAACCTGAAAGTTATCGCCTGGCATTCAGGTACAACCCAGTCGATGATTATAGCTTGAGTAGATGTGTTCAAATCGGGACAATGTCTAAAATTTGTCCCTATTGCAAGACCTTGAAATTCAATGGTGAAACAATGGGAATGTGTTGCGCCTCAGGAAAAGTTAAACTTCCTCTATTGGCTGCACCACCAGAGCCATTGAAGATTTTCCTTACTGGAACTACGTCAGCTTGTCACAAATCAGAAAATACAACTCATGTTTCCAAATGACGTCGTTTGGAGCCCAAATCGAAAATCCAGATCAATTTATGTCTACTTTCAAAGTAAAAGGGCAAATTTATCATAGAGCAGGGTCCCTTCTACCATTCTCAGGCGAGAATCATAAATTTTTCAATTGTACTTCATCAGTGATAGAAATTCTGAATTGAATGCACGTTGCGAAATTTCTCCCAACGTTGAAAGGACAATCGTTTCCCAACTGCAACATCTTTTCCACGAAAATAATAATTTAGTGCGTCTGTTCAAAACAGCCATCGATTTGATGCCTACTGATACGAATAAAATTGTTATTTCCGCTGACAAAACGCCTCCTGGCCAACATGTGCGTAGATACAATGCTCCAACTATCGACGAAGTGGCAATCGTTATGGTCGGTGATCAGTTTTTACCTCGAGATATTATTCTTCATAAGCGAAACGCTCAGTTGTTAAGAATTGCTGAAACTCATCGATGCTACGATGCCCTACAATATCCTATCATTTTTTGGGATGGAGCCGACGGCTATCACTTTAATATTAAATTGATGAATCCAGCCACTAACAAAGAAATGAATAAGAAATGCAGTGCAATGCATTATTATTCCTATAGACTAATGATTCGGCAGGATGAAGAAAATTATATTTTAAAATGCCGTGAATTGTTTCACCAATTTGTCGTTGATATGTATGCTAAAATTGAATCAGAACGTTTGCTATATATCCGCCTGAATCAGACCAAGCTCCGCTCTGAACAATACATTCATTTGCGAGATGCAGTTATAAATGACGGTAATACCACAAACGTTGGAAGATTAACAATTTTACCTTCGTCATATGCTGGCAGTCCCCGTCATATGCATGAATATGCTCAAGATGCTATTGCGTATGTTCGTCTCTATGGTCGTCCAGATTTATTTATTACATTTACATGTAATCAATCTTGGGACGAGATACTGCAGCTTTTACTTCAAGGACAATCGGCGGTTTATAGGCATGACATTACGGCCCGTGTCTTCCGGCAAAAGTTGAAATCACTGATAAACTACATAGTAAAACTTGAAGTGTTTGGGTCAGTGCGATGCTGGATGTACTCAGTGGAATGGCAAAAGCGAGGTTTGCCACACGCACATATACTAATCTTGCTACATAAAAAAATTACTTCGAACGAAATTGATGATGTGATTTCCGCTGAAATACCTGATAAAAATGTCGATAAGGGGTTACATGATATTATTGTAAAAAATATGATACATGGACCTTGCGGTGCACTGAACGAAAATTCACCATGCATGGCCAAAGGAAGGTGCACAAAGCAATATCCTCGACTTTTAGTATCAAACACAATTACTGGCAATGATGGTTACCCACAATATAGAAGAAGATCTACTGAAGATGGCGGTAAAACAGCAATAATAAAGAAGCGTAACGGTACCACCATCGAAGTAGATAACCAGTGGGTTGTTCCATATTCCCCATTATTATCAAAAACATTTAATGCACACATAAACGTTGAATACTGTAACTCCGTAAAGGCAATCAAATACATATGTAAATACGTCAACAAAGGCAGTGACATGGCAGTTTTTGGCTTGCAGCCCGAAATCAAAGATTTCGACGAAATCGTACAATATCAGGCTGGAAGATACATAAGCAGTAATGAAGCTGTTTGGCGAATTCTTTCATTTCCGATACATGAACGTAGTCCAGCTGTTGTTCACTTAGCGGTACATTTACAGAATGGTCAACGTGTTTATTTCACGGAAACCAACGTGCAACAAAGAGTCCTGAATCCACCGGATACAACATTAACAGCTTTTTTTTCGCTTTGCAAAAATGATTCTTTTGCAAAAAAACTGCTGTATACTGAAGTGCCTTCGTATTATACGTGGAATACTAAAAATAAAGTATTTGAACGTCGAAAACAGGGTAAGTCAGTCGACGGCCAACCTACCATATTCAAAGATACCACGATAGGAAGACTCTACACCGTTCACCCCAATCAACATGAATGCTTCTTTCTATGCCTGCTTTTGGTGAATGTACCCGGTCCGACATCCTTTGAGTATTTGAGAACTGTAAACGGTACTATACATGACACTTACCGTAGTGCATGCCAAGCTCTGAATTTATTGGAGAATGACCAACACTGGGATAACTGCATCAATGACGCGTGCGAAACGTCAACCCCAAGTCAAATTCGTGCATTGTTTGGCATCATTTTAACAACTTGCTCTCCATCAGCTCCTACAGAGTTATGGGAAAAATATAAGTAAAAAATGTCCGAAGATATACTCCATCGAAAACAGTTAGAGACGTCAGATATGACTTTTGATTTTACATCAGAAATTTATAACTACACTTTAGTTATTATAGAAGATTTGTGCGTACGTATGGCAAACAAACCTCTTCAGGATTTGGGAATGCCTTCACCTAACCGTATCGCTGCTGTTTCGACATGTGTAGAATTGGATCGTGAACAAAGTTACAGTACGAATGATCTATTGTCGTATGTACAAAATAACATTTCCAAGTTAACGTCGGAACAAAAAGACATTTATGATACGATAATGCATTGTGTCGATAACAACGTTGGAGAAATTTTCTTTTTGGATGCGCCAGGAGGTACTGGTAAAACATTTGTGATAAAACTGATTCTGGCATCAATTCGATCAAAAAATGATATAGGGTTGGCAATTGCGTCGTCCGGAATAGCCGCAACATTGCTGCCTGGTGGAAGAACTGCTCATTCCGCTTTGAAATTGCCTCTGAATTTGCATTCTACAGAAACTCCCACGTGCAATATTTCCAAATATTGTATTTTGTATTTTTTCAAGTATTGCAGCAATGCAAACTTATTATTTGGGATGAGTGCACAATGGCACACAAAAAATCGCTCGAGGCTCTGGATCAATGCTTGAAAGATTTGAGAGGGAAGTCGAAACCCTTTGGCAGCACATTAATATTGCTTGCGGGAGATTTCAGGCAAACATTACCTATAATACCTAGATCAACTCCTGCAGACGAAATGAATGCTTGCCTGAAAAATTCTAATTTATGGGCACACGTAAAAATATTAAAATTAACTACAAATATGCGTGTCCGATTGCAAAACGATGACTCTGGTCAAACATTTTCAGATCAATTGCTGGCAATTGGAAACGGAAAGCTCCCAGTAGACTCAATTTCAGGACGTATACAACTACCTGCTGATTTCTGTAATTTAGTGACGTCCAAAAATGAATTGATTGAAAAAGTATTTCCGAATATTCTAAAAAATTATAAAAATAATAAATGGCTAAGTGAAAGAGCGATTCTCGCACCCAAAAATATAGACGTCCACGAAATCAACAATATTGTTTTGACCAAGATTCGAGACCAGGCAGTCCTTTACAAGTCAGTCGACACAGTTTTGGAACCAAATGAAGCGGTTAATTATCCATCTGAATTTTTAAATTCCATAGATCTTTCAGGGTTTCCACCACACGTGCTACAACTAAAAATAGGGGTACCAATAATACTTTTAAGAAATATAAACCCACCAAAGCTTTGCAATGGCACTCGACTTGCCGTAAAAAAAACAATGGAAAACCTAATAGAGGCCACAATCTTGACAGGGCCTTTTGAGGGTGAGGCTGTTCTTATTCCTCGCATTCCCATGATTCCAACGGATCTGACTTTTCAATTTAAAAGATTGCAATTCCCAATTCGATTAGCATTTGCAATCACCATTAACAAAGCTCAAGGTCAATCATTAGAAAAATGTGGTATAGATCTTAATACTGATTGTTTTTCCCATGGACAATTGTACGTTGCATGTTCGAGGGTCGGTAAACCTGACAATCTATTTATATGCAGCGACATTTGGACAGCGAAGAATGTTGTATATTCGCAAGTTTTACGCAGTTAATTTGTATTGCATCTATCTATCTATCTATCTATATAAAAACGAGTTGTGTGTATGCATGTTTTTTTTTGTTTGTAAAAAGAGCGTTTGCATATGACGTCATTATTAGTACATACGGCTTTGTATATGCACAGACAATGGGAAAGCCAAGAATGTTGTATATTCGCAATTTTTACGTAGTTTGAAACACATATATAAATCTATCTATATTCACAGGTGGGACACAGGGACACAACTACAATGGCGCGTAACTAATATGGCGCGTAACGACTTACGCGCGCGGGGGGGCTTGGGGGGCGCGAAGCGCCCCACCAACTAGGTGTTGTGGTGGCGCGAAACGCCACCCCAACAGCTAGTATATATATATATATATATATATATATATATATATATATATATATATATATATATATATATATATATATATATATATATATATATATATATATATTTCTTTAATGTGTGTTATCTTATCAGGCTTAAGAACTTATCTGTTAGAAGTTCTATAGTATTGGAAATCTACATTACCACCAAGAATTTATATTGCGGTGCATAGGTAACACAGAAGCTTACAGTGAGTCATCAAACGATTAATTCGATGTTTAACTTTAACACCGAATTGGTTGTTTTAAATGTTGTGGATTTTGATCACTATAAAAAATTATCTAACCTTAAAATTTTCGTCATCCTCCATACCCCCCTCCCGATGTATTGACGTTCATATGCATCAGTACGAAGTTATTAAGCAACAACTTCAAGCAGTGGTAAGGTGTTCCATCGATTGTTAGGAAAAAATAATTTTTAATATCTTTAAATGTCTAAATCTGAATTATCAGTAATAGCTTCTGCAAATTCAATCCTGACTGTATCTTATGCACCCATCAATAGGTTTAGTAACTTGGACATCCACGTTGCCTAATCCATGGGAAGAAGCATAACTGCAAAAAATATCTAAGAGAGGTTTGAAAAAAAAATGTTGGAAAAGTAATGTATTTCTTCCTAAACACAGTAAAATTTTACTTTTAACGAATACTTGTGGCATTCTGAGAGAGGGGAAGCCGTTTTTTTCTTCGAACAAAAGGCAAATGGCAAAAAGCTAAGGTATAACAAGTATATAAGAAAGGTATTAAGGTATTAAAGGTATTAAGGTATTAAAAAAATTAAGGTATATAAGAAAGTCAATTGAAGCAACAAAAATTGTTAAAAGCAAATAAGAAATACATTAATTTGAAAGCAATTCCATTGTTAAAAGCAAATAACAAATACATAAATTTGAGTATTTTTGAAGAAAACGAGCTTTTACAGAGTATTTTGGAAGACATGTGAGAGGTTTCTGAAACAGTGAAGGCTCCAAGTAGATTTTATTTGCATTAAAAAAAAAAAAAAAAATTTAACTGAAAGTAAAGAGCGAAATTAAAACTTAAAACGAACAAAAACTACTCTGTATATAAAAGGGGCTGTTCCCTCCTCAACGCCCCGCTCTTTACGCTAAAGTTTCACTCTTTCTCTCAAGTCCATGTTTTAAAACAGTAAAACTTTAGCGTAAAGAGCGGGGCGTTGAGGAGGGAACAGCCCCTTTCATATACGGAGTCATTTCTGTTCGTTTTAAGTTTTAATTTCGCTCCTTACTGTCAGTTAAAAAAACTTGTTTTTTTTAATTTAATTTGTGGAAGTTTTTGAATTAATGTATGTTTTGATTTTGGCTCTCCGCAGATGAATAACTAAAGCGAAATTTGCACATTTATTTTTTAGGCTAAATGGCTTTCTCATAGTTGTGATCAAATGATTTTGAGGAAAAAAGGAGCGGGAGAAGAGCTCTAGTTGCCATCCAGTTTTTTGTTACTTAAAAAGGCAACTAGAACTTACAATTTTTTACGAACCTTTTTATTAGTAAAAGATATGCGTAACTTGCGAATCAGCTTACGTAACGAACTTCTATGTTCTTGTGTTTTTATTACGCATATGAGGGGGTTCGCCCTCGTCAATACCTCGCTCTTTACACTAAAGCTTAAATTTTGTCCCAATTCCTTTAGAACAACCCCTGAATCATAAAGGCCGTAGAATAAATAGTTGAAATTATTAAAAATAATTAAGCGTAAAGAGAGAGGTAATAGAAGGAGGTGAACCCCTCATATGCGTAATAATTCCTGTTCGTTTAAGTTTTAATGCTGCTCCTTAATTTCAGTTGAAAAAACTTTTTCATATTTAATTTTCAGTTTTTTTAAATAATGCTAGAAAATCCTGCACTCCCTTCATGGAAATTTTCTGCCCGCATGACAAATTCCTCCATGGAACGTTCCATCCACATAACTCCCTCCCTCAACCATCCCCATAAATCAAAAATCCTCCTGAAAACGTCTGTAAACTTCCCAATAACCACTACTAAATGTAAGTATTGGTCAAAGTTTGTAACTTGTAGCCTCTCCTACGGGGACTCTGGAGGAGCAAGCCATCCCCAAAGATAAAGTTATAAGATTTTTCGACTATGCTGAATAAAATGGCTATCTCAGAGTTTTGATCCGGTGGCTTTGGGGAAGAATTAGCGTGGGAGGGGGCCTTGGTGCCCTCCAAATTTTTGGTCACTTAAGAAAGGCACTAGAACTTTTCATTTCCGTTAGAATTAGCCCTCTCGCAACATTCTAGGATCACTGGGTCGATACGATCACCCCTGGGAAAAAAACAAACAGAAAAAACAAACAAACAAATAAACACGCATCCGTGATCTGTATTCTGAAAAAAAAAAATACAAAATTCCACATCTTGTCGATAGGAGTTTGAACCTTCTAGAGTATGATTCTCTAATACACTGTATCTGATGGTGAGATTTTCGTTAAGATTCTATGACTTTTAGGGGGGTCTCCCCCTATTTTCTAAAATAAGGCAAATTTTCTCAGGCTCGTAACTTTTGATGGGTATGATTAAACTTGATGAAATTTATATATTTAAAATCAGCATTAAAATAAAATTCTTTTGATGTTACTATTGGTATCAAAATTCCGTATTTTAGAGTTTTTGTTATTATTGAGTTGGGTCGCTCCTTACTACAGTTCATTACTACGAACTGTTTAAAAGCTTTAAAATAGCAATGTCAAATAGGGGATTACTGTATTCCTAGTCAACTCTAACTAATTAAAAAAATGCACAAAAACATTGAGTTTTGAAAAACCATGTTCAAAAAATAAACTTACCCAAATAAATTAAAGCTTACTTAAAAAAAACTAAAACTTTCAGACTTCAGAATCAGAAATAAAACGTAATTTTAAGGTTTTTTTACTCCATTTTATACTATCACTTATAGCTCCTTTTAAATTTACTAGGTTACACTAAATATTGCAATTATGATGTCCAAGAAACAAGGTCGAATTTTCTTTAAGTAAATCTTTGTATTCATTAAATATTCTCATTTATGCCTTAAGAACTGCATGCGAGCTACTCTTATATTTTGGATGATTTTTATGATATATATCTGGGTGATGATTTACAATATTATTTTGGATAAATAAAAAAAAAAATCAACCATGCACTTACTTTCATTATACATGAATGTGTTTTCCAAAGGGGTCAGTTCTCAGAAATTAGAGGGGAGGGGGGCAAAATGGATTTTATTCCAAAATCCATTGGACTGATTTTTTTTTATGAAAATAACAAAAAAGGCCATTTTTCACTGAAAATACAAAAACGGTGTTTCCAAAATCTATGGGGTATATACTCCTCCACCTCAATTGACGCCACTGGTATTTCCAAATAATTACTTATATAAGCAGAATATAGTCTTCCTTACCTTGTTCATTCTGCTATGGTGTTTTAGCAATATTAAATCAATACTAATTTTTCTTGAATAATAGTTTCTATAAATATAGTAAATATTGAAGGTCAAATTACATAATGACACGGCAAATTTGAATCATGTCTCAACTGTCATGGGCTATCTTAAGCGTGTAGCAAACTTACTTAGCTAAAATCTATAGAACGTTTTTTTTTTAGTTTAGAGTAATCACGTTTTTTTTCAGGAAATGCTGATTTATAATAATAAACTATTGAGATTGGTCTCGATATTAAACCAAAAAAAAAACCTTTAAACAATAAGTAATAATTTGGAAAGTGATTAGCCTCTGTTTTATAAAGTAAATGCAATATCAAAACGATGTAAAAGAAAAGAAACTAAATTAAATCTAAGTTTATGTTTAAGGACAGGTGCAAGCTGATGTTAGCAGATGAGATTTCAATGAGCAATAAAAATCAAGAAGCCGTGAAAAGGAATATTTATTCGAGTTTTAATAATCCATAAATATAAGTTTTATGCATGTTTTTTTTGTATGTTTGTTTGTAAAAAGAGGGTTTGCATATGACGTCACTATAAGTATATAAGGTTTTGTATATGACGTCATTATAAGATGACGTTACAGACCAGGACACCGGGATACAAATGACAACCGGGACACAGGGAATATAAATGACGACCGGAACATTCAAAGACAAATTACAGACCGGGACACCGGGATACAGGGAATATAAATGACGACCGGGACACTCAAAGAGAAATTACAGACAGGGACACAAATGACGACCGGGACACAGGGACACAACTACAACGGGGACCCCGGGGGGTGCAGGGGGGATATATAAATGACGACGGGGACACAGGGAATATTCGATTAGCAATCACCATCAACAAAGCTCAAGGGCAATAATTGAAAAATGCGGTATAGATCTGAATACGGATTGTTTTCCCATGGAAACCTGACAATTTATTACACAGCTACAATGGCACGTAACTCATACGGCGCGTAACGACTTACGTGCGCAAGGGGGCCTGGGGGGCGCGAAGCGCCACACCAATAGCTAGTTAAATAATAAAAATGGCTTACAGACAGAGTAGGCCTAAGTAAAAATTTAAAATTCTGGGAAATAGTGGCAAAACCTTAAATATAGATATCTTTACAGGCGCATGACGAGTCCCTCTGTTAGATGCTGTTCTAGCCTTTTGTTTCTGTAAGTAATTCATATTATTATGCTTGTTCGTTTTTTCTTCAGAGCCAGATTTACAAATAAGAATACTGTCCTAGGTTGTCTGGAGATCAATTTAAGCTTATTGTTTGTTTCTTTAGCAGGCATATCGAAGTCCTTTATGATAGGGGGGCATCTTACCAATGTAAGCAAAGTTATGTCGCTGGTTTACTTGATGCAATTAATCAACGAAGACGGTTGTGTTTTAGTTACATAGTTTATATACCAGATTGAAACCTGCTTCACCAGTGGCAAGATGAAGGCACAAGACGATGGAAAAGGCCAAAAATTTCGGAAGAAATACGAGCCGGACAGCCACACAACTTTAATTCCAGAGTAGGAGGAAACGACTGCATCTGAGAGGTGATTTGAAGTTCTGATGCTCCTTCTTCCTAAGGCTGGTCTTTCCCAATCAGTGGTAATAGACTATCAAAGAGAACTCAATCGAATAGAAATGAAAATATCAAGATACCCCTACGAGCAAAAAAATATACTGTCACACGACAATGTGATGATTTCTTTCATTTTTTTGCTGCAAAACTTCAGTTTTGACCAAATAGGGCCAAATGCCGGGAACTGCAAATTTTGAGAAAGTCAATCGATTTTTCATAATCGGAACCCTTTATTTGAAGTTGTCTAGTTTTCCTTGTTGAAAACCGAAGAGAACTTGTATTTCGCAATGGATATAATGACTGTAGTGTTTCCAAAGGATTTAAGCGAGCTCTATAGGAAGCCTTATCCAGAACTAGTTAGAGGATCTATTGCAGGTGATGCCAACGTAGAGGATCAGGAAAGCTATCAAGGACGAAGAAAATAAGGTAGATGACATAATAGAAGCTGCCAAAGAAGATTCAAAGGTGGCTGTTAGATTAAATTTTAAGTCTCAAGGCCTGGGATCCTTATAGTCAAATTTAAAAGTCAGTGCCACTTTTTGCTACCAATATAATTTGAATCTGACAAAAAAAAGGGCAACCTAATATGTATGTTTTATTCGGCATAAAAGAGTTTCGTTCAGTACTCTAGGTTAAATTTTATTAAATAAACCGGTTGAATTATTTATCTTTGTCCTAAAGTTACTCGGAGGTTGGAAGTGGCTAATTCGCAATTTTTTTTCTTATGCTTGTTGGGGGGTTATCAAATATTCCCATCGCCTTTAAGTACCGTTCATCGCTATGCGAATTTAGAGTTAAATGGAAAGGAAAATGATTGACTCCGCAGGTATATCAGAGATTCTAGATGAAACTAGCGAGATGGTTGAGAAGTTGGGCTCTATGGGAAGACAAATCAGGGGTACTCATCCAAAGGTTTACATGCTATCTCAAAGTACGAATGCTGCAATCACAAAAACTGCTGGGCATTACTCGGAGAGTAAAGAAAGAAGTAGATAATTTACATTCAGAACCGAGAATTGCATAAAACAGAATTAGTCAGGCAGAGGAGAAGACGACGCATTTTGTTCTGTATAATTGCGGACCCCCTAGTCCAGCATACATTCTCTTTAACAGAGGATGTTTAATTTTTTATTCCTAATTTTAGGCCTAAAAAAGTCGGGCATTAAGGGTGAATTAAAATTTTAAGCAGTTAGTGATGTAGTGCCTGTAATAGTGAGACTTTAAAACATGATTTACCACGATTTGATCTTAAAATGTAGCAGTTATCTTAAGGGCGCAAATTTTACTGTAAGTAGAGATTATACCAAACATGATAGATCGTTTTGTGACAGGTTGAAGCCGTTTCTGGTAAAATCAGAAAAAATGATAAATATTCTAAGTCGCAAGGGACTAAATCGGGGATAGTAAATAAACATTTTTCTAATGATTTAGAGCTGGATATTATGATTCATTTACCATAACAACATGCATTAAGGCAGAAGGTACAGTTTTCCCCATTACAAAAGAATATGAACAGTGGAAAACAGTAAAAATAATATCCAGACAGATGAACAGAGTGTGAATACAGGGAAGAAGGCAATAGTGGAAGCAGGAAATCGCTCAGGATCTATAAATTAAAATATGGCTTCCAAGCGCAGTAACGAGGACTTGGACACACTTAGCCCCAGCAATATACATGTGAGCAAAGCTATTCGAGAAGGCGGAAGTGTTTACAATAGTCCAAAAAGTAAAGATACTAGTTCAGTTTTATTTAGAATGCTGAGATGCGATCATGGAGGGATTGGAAATGATGGTCATGGTAAATTAGTGAAAGTGAAAATATTGCACTGGACTATACGAGGTTTTTGCCCAATGAGTGTCAGAGTTAATAACATTAAAGGTTTGGGATCTAGTATCCTTAGTAGAGACATTGTTAAATAATGGTATTTCAATTTCAGAATATCGGTAATACAGTAGCCACAGGAAAAAGTTTTGTAATGGTAGGGATTATGGAGGGGTAGCAATATTTTTACGTGAGAAATGGGTTGAGAAGAAGTGCACTGTTCTTCATAACAGCAAATCGAACACAGTGTTTCTCTGAATGAATTTAATATTATGTTTTGTTCAGTGTATAACCCTCATCAATCCCTATTTCCACTGACCTGGGTTCGACGATCCCTTAATAAAAATACCATGTTTCCACCTAGAACCTTGTCTATTTGTTCCTGTAGCTGAAAGTAAAAATTTATGAGTAATTTCTATCTACTTTCATTTAGCACAAATGAGGCTCTGGCCTGTTGAAAGTTTAGGCGGTTTTAGTATTATTTATATAAAAAAATATGTAAATATGATTAGTAGTTTTTAAGTAAGCCAGCAAAAACCTCTTTACGACAAGCCTGCTAGTCTTGATGGAAAACAAAAGAAAAATTGTGCTACCATTTTGTAATTTATAAATTTGCGTCACCAATTACTTCTATCTTTTCCATCACCCCATCATGAGTTTTTAAATTACTTTTAAATCTTCTTTTGAGACAACAGGGAAACTTTTACGTAAAATATCCCAAGGAAGATCGTTCCAAATTAATGTGCAACATGGAAAAAGGCTGCTTGGTACTTGTGCATTATTCAGAACACACTCAATAAGTGAAGTTAAGTTCTGTCGTAAAACGAACTACGATTCAGGTACATTTTGGTGTCAAACGTTTACTTAAGACCAAACTCAATAATTGAACAGCCAAATTACCGGGGAAATATTTCAATTTTACTTTTTTGAGTCAGAATAGTTTCAAAAGCCTTTAGTTTTCTCCTTAATCTTTCGCCGCTTAACTCCCCCAACACCGTTTCTACGAAAGAGGTCTTTGTCTTTCTCATTTCGTTTCATACTTCGATTATATGTACGGTATGATTGTATATTTTCAAAAGGGTTAGGAACACGATTGACATAAGTGCAATTCTTGCATTCGACACATAAAAAAGGTTGATGGTACGAAAATTTAGTAGAAGAAAATGATGGACAGGAGAACATGGATTCCATGCTTGTATTGAGACTATTAGTTGGTTCAGATGATTTAGAGACTCGGTTGTTATCTAATAATAAAACAGGATGCTGAGGATCAATATAAGGCTGTTTGGTAGCCATCTGGACCATGCCTATACCAGGAAACTTATGACCAGTTATAATAGGCAGAGTGTTTTGATAACTATATGGATTTATATTAGTCCATAAATTATTGGGCATTTTGCTGCAGGTACCGTTGTATATTTGTGTATTTGTAGGCAGATGATTGACATATGAAGGTTTTCGCAGTTCTCTAGCATCTTTGATGACATCATGATGAATCACCATGGGTCGATAATTCATTGCAGAAAAGTCAAGATTTGTTTTTGAATCCTTAGAGTTTTGGTCACAAAAGCTATTCTCTACAGATTGCACTATCTCACGATGTGCCTGCTGGTCAGCATTATTACTTGAAGTGTTCATCTCTTTCCCACACTTTACTCTTTCTTCATAATTTTTATTTATACTTTCAGCTAATCGAGTTTTATCAGTATTAACGGAGTGATTATTATCAGGCTGAACATTCTCCTCTCCATCTTGACTATTTTTTGGGATAGTTTCAGTTTTTATCTCAAGAATGGTGGTTGCAAAATTGTCGAGCAATTTTGCTGCAGTGCTAGTCCAGTGAGTTTTTTCATTTTCAGAAGAACAATCAATTTGTACGTCACCGTTGACAAACTCTGTGAAACTGGAAGTGCTTGGGTTGGTTTTTTGATAGTTTCCACCTTCTCTCAGGATATTGTTACAGTCATAAAACATATTCGTTTCTTCGTCAAAGTAAAAATCGGACAATTTCGTTAAACCTTCCATTTCGATGTCAATATCGAACACCTGGTTCTCATTAAATTGGTTTGCACCTTTGTTAGACTGAAGATTTTTTACACTGACAGACGAAAATTTTAGCATGACCAACCGTTATCCTTTTTTGCCAAAAGGAACCATTTTTAGCTTCAAATTGTTTCGCATTTATAAATTTTTGTGTTATTGCACGGAAGTAATGAAATCTCATTATCTTCTTGCACTTTTCTCTTAATTTTCTACGTCATTTTTAGGTTGTTTCCTCAAGCTTGTCGAGTTTTTGACTCGCACTCAAGTTTTTCCACCTAGTAAAGAACGAACTACGGGGCTATAAAAACCAGAAGTTTGAAAACACCTTAAACAAGTACCTGTTAAATGGAAAAGAATCGCCAATTTGAAGATGATTCAGGAGCTTTAACTGTTATTTCAGTTAGTCCTGATAATAAGGATTTACTGCTAAAACGATATTGTGGGAATTTTGAATGAAAGACTGAAATTCCTCAAAGTGTCAGATTGGCTACGGATATTGAGTTCAAACTTTCAGGGAAAGTTGAGACGCATATGTGACCAAAACAAAAGACATTTTGATTGCACATGTTGTCAAAATTACGTGTCTGTTACAGTCAGACCTAAATGAAAAGCGCACCACAGGAATTATCTAGTTAAAAACTCCATCTAGAAGAACCTAATTTAAAGTCCCTCGCCTTAAACGATTTTTTTGCATTACTTTTCTTATACTTGTAGTTATTGCTTGGTATTTAAATTTGATTGTAGTTATCAGTGGTGGTTATCAGTTGATTGTAGTTATCAGTTATCATTCCTGAAGTCAATTTACGACAGTATTCCCTATTCTTTAGTAATTCTTTGATGAAAAACAAGGTAACTTAATTTTTTGCATGGGAAGAAATTGTGCCTTCTCTTTTCTTCTGTTTCCCCAGGGATGATTGTACCAAACCAATGGTCGTAGAATATTGTGAAACGGCTCATTTGGAAATAAATCGCATTATTTAGCGCCTGTTTTAATTAATATTTATTCCTGGGTTTTATGTGTTTGTTCTTCTTTTCCTACTTTCAATAGGCTATAACAATGGTATGATTTACTACCATCTGTTGACTTGTCTTAAATCACATTCGATAGTTCATTTAGGTTATTTATTAACATTGGTAATCACTGAAGCATTTATTTCATCCTTTACTAGGCTGCAGCTACCACGATTATCAGCGGACAATTTATGGTAAAAAAACAGAACACAGATCTCCGTTTCTTGTCCCTTCAGCGAGGAAGTGCAATAGGGCGTTGAAGATCAACCATCCTGCGATTTTGCACACCCTTCCTGTTTATCTTCTCCAGATTTCTCCAGGTGCCCATTTAGAGCTGGGTCCACTCTGCCAGTGCTTGCAAAGTCACACCACTGATCCCCGTCCCGAACCAAATAATTGGATACATTAGGATTCGAACTCTCGCCTTATCAGATAAAGGATACTAAATCCAGCGCACCAATCCACTCGGCTAGGACAGTTTTTAAATAAAGACGAAATTCTCTACAGTATTCATGTCATACTATAGAGTGTAGAGTTTGATGCACCTACTTTAGAGCTGATTTTCAAGTTAGAGGACTATACCTTCTGATTAAGATTATTCCTTTGTTTTGTTCCTGCCACTTCAGGGTTTTCTCGCTTCTAATCATTTTTGTTCTGTCAGTTTTGCGTTTAGTATAGTGCTAGGTTTTCACTATTTGAAAATAGAGGGAATATCCCGAGCCAGTTTGTTTGAAATAGTTTTCCAAAAACATGTCGTATAAAGCGCGAATCAGTCATTTTGTTAGATTTAAGTTTCAACTTCACTTTTTAATTTCATCATAATCTTTTTTTTAATGAATTATAGATAAGTGACAGTTCAAGAAAATGTAAGAGAGACGAGGGGGGAGGGGCAAAACTGATTTTCAAAAATCTAGAGGGAGGGGGAGGGGTCAAATGTTGTTCATTTTTTTCGAGTTTGTTCAATGAAGATATTAAAAAATATCTTCATAGTCTAGGAGCGAGGTAATTGTCGCATCCTCAATAGACCCCCCTGGTCTTGGGTGAGTAAGCAAGCAACAAAGTGCCAAATTCAGTTCTTTTCTTCTATTCGTATCTCGTGATTTTTTTTTGTATGTCTTCTTATATCGATTCTAACTGACTGACCTTCTTGAGTTAATGCATATTTTTACACTTTTTGTACTTATTGGTATTGTTTATCTGGTCAGTTCCTGACGTCAATTTACGGCAGCTTTTACTCTTCTTCAGTTATTTTTTCGACGAGAAATACAGACTCGGCATTCGTCGCTGGTAGTAGAAGTTTTAAAATAAGAATGTATCATAACCTACACTTCATAAAGGCAAGAATTTATGGCCATAAATTCTTGCGGCAAAGGTGACAAGCTTGAACCTACAAAATACAAAATTTTACATTTTCTCCAAGAAGGATTTGTACAGATGCTTCTTGACTTTTTTCCCAGGAATGATCATGTCAAATCCCTGGTTCTGAAAATTCAGCAAAGGGTTTATTCAGCCGTAAATTTTCCAGTTCAAGCAGTAAGAGAGACCATGCTACAGCACAGTACAGATTTATACCATTTTTTCTGATGCACAAACATTATTTTGGTCCAAATACAACCGAGCAGCAATTCTGAATTATCTTATTTTTAGATATATCGGAGAGTTAATTTTACAGTCTCCCAGATTCAGGTGAAATACTACTGAGGGATGGTGCAATTATCCCTTAAAATAGAGGCTATGCAGCCTACACAAAACCCAATATTATTACTGATTGCTTGTTCGGTACACTACGGATGACTTTACAGTATTGGGTGGATACCCACCGGATACTGGGAGGGGATAATTGGTTATTTAATGGAAAGGGGAGTTAGCCGACGTCAAAAAACTACTTTAATTGTCTAAATATTAAAACTTCTTAAAAAAGGTAATTTTGATAAATAGATATTCAACAGCCCTCATCTCAGAAAACAAGTAGAAGGGATCATAGGATTTACCTCCCTTCCCCAAAAGTAAAATAGCATCTTATGCATCGTTTTAGTATGTGCCTTATCAACCTGTCTCTGTAAATTAAGCTGTCACACTCTATTGAATAACCGTTTAAGGGATACTATTAATTAGAGTTAGTTATTTAATTCTATTGATTATTTTTTATGGGTTTTAAGTGTTATCTACCCATTGTGTGCTTTGGTTTCAGCAACAATATTTTTAATTAAAACATTCGAAAAAGTATGCATAAATTATTAATATGAATTTTTAACTTACTCTTTAAGCATTGTTTGATTAAGAACATCAAGAAAATCTGAGCATTTCTTGGCAGCATTGTGGTAAAAACCTTACATTAATTAAAACTTGTTGGGGATACCAATCGGATGGGAAAAATTGACACCTAGAGTTTGAAAATTACCTTCCCCTTTGTATCTCTCTTTAAGAAAAAAAAAAAAAAAATCTTGAAAAATTACACAAAAGTTTCTTTTGTGTAAATCATTTGTTTTAGGTATGGGAGGCATCATTTCCGGAGGAGAGGGGGTATTTAATATTTAGTTATTTCTAAAATTCTCCTCGCCAAGCCAAGATGGGTCTCCTAGTGGTACTTAATAAAATTAATAATAATAGATACAGAGTATGGGTTGGTACCGCTTTTTTGTGAGTTTAAAATCCTAAATTGTGAGAAAAATATCCATATATTGTGCTGATTCACTTTAGCCTATTCGCAGCAGACATTTCGTACAGCACGCTGATGCAGAAATAAGTGTCACACAAGCAGCGATGGCGTTCCGTAAAATACGACTAATAACAGTAATAACCGTCAGCACATTTATATCAATTCTTTTTTTGGAGCTGGTTAAAAGAATTATTTAGAAAAGTAAAAGTAGCGAGAAGTTAGCATGCTAACGTACATGAAGTAGCTCTACATTTACCTGCATCTACATGTGAATCCAAAACGCAAGGAATAGGACGTTATCTGCGCTCACTGGAAGTTTCAATTGTAAACAAGAGAATTCCGAGCTATATTGGAGTTTTAATTTAAATACTGGAAGTAAAATATTAAAAAAATTAATGATTTCTGGAGCCGGTCCCTCGTCCCGACTAACTTTTATGACTAAACTACAAGCGATTTGACATATCTAGCTGCAATTCGAATATTATTATAAAAAACCGTTAAGTCTTATTTCTTTTTCGATGATTTCTTTTCATGTTTTTCAATGAAAAACTTCCTTGTTTTCAATGATTTCTTGTTTTTCATTGATTTATTTCTGTCATATTTGTAGATTTAGATGGTATATTCATATCCATTTTCAAAAGTTTCAAAACAAGAAAATCTTAATTGAACTGAAAAATGTTAGGAAGAAAAAAAAAATTTACCTATCAGGGGAAATGATTTGACCTGAGCCAGCGTGGCGAAAAAGAATCTCTAGTACGTTTTCGTAATTGTGCGATTAACTATTGCCTGTTACAATTTTGTCATTAACAATTTCTCCTATTTACTTGATGATAAGGTTTTGAAGCCTGTATACTTGTAAAAATGTTAATGTGGAGCATATTAGGAAGTGTAATAGACCCCTGTTTCAGTTTTTTATATTAAAAACAAGGATGAATTAATTGGAAAAAAATTATCTGCTCAAAGTAAAGAACGAAGTTGAAACTTTAAAGAAGCAACACTTGATGATTTGTTCTTCAAATTATTGGGGAGGGGCAAATTTCCCTTTGATCCCCCTCTCAACGACGCCACTGCACTTACGTAAACTCATTTAGGGTTGCGCTTTTCGAATCATTTTAGATTTCCAAAAATCCTTATTATTAACTCAGACAAGCTATAATTTTGATAAGCTATCCGAACTTCAGGTATTATCAGAATCAAACCAAATTGATTTTTTAGTACCTTATTTATCTAATAAACAAATACAAAGTAGAAATAATAGGGAAAATCTTTTCAAGACAGTGAAAATCAGTTCTGTGAATATTTCGGCTGCATGTCCAAAGGCTGTCTTCAGCACAATACGATAAGGAGAGAGAAAATATGTATATATAAATAAAATTACATTAAATTGTGAGAATTAAAACTAATAATGCTAAAACTGCAAGGTTGGCTCTGAGAAATTGCATTTAATCACTTTGTTCTCTTTAGTTTGAATAAATTTATATTCTCACTTCATTCTTTTTGTCAGTCCTAGTTGAACTTTGTTGAAGTAAGGATGCCAGGGCTGTTTTAAAAGAAAAGTTTGTAAAAAACATTATTAGTTTTAATTCTCACAATTTAATGTAAGTTTACTTATATATACATATTTTCTCTCTCCTTATCGTACTGTGCTGAAGACGGCCCTTGACATAGGGCCAAAATATTCACAGAACTGATTTCCACTGTCGTGAAAAGATTTCCCCTATTGTTTCTACTTTGTATTTGTTTGTTATGGAAAGGCAGTGTGGTCTTCGTCACTATTTTCTTATTTATCTAAATACGATGAAATACTTTGGCTTAGTATCAGGCCAAAATCACTCCCCCTTCCTTTTAATGCAGTTGCAAATGCTCTTTTTTGGTATTTGCCAAACTAAAATTGTGCCAAAAAATCTAGATAACAAATATGGATATTTTTCACAGCCCCCCTTATCTTTGCCCCCTTTGGAAGGTAGTTACCATCTTTCTCTTCTTTTATCTCCCTTTTCCAACTTTAAGTATTATTTTTAATTAACCTATGGCTCTTACCACCCTCTTGACAATTCTGGCCTTTTTGCTTTCGGTACATGGCTGAATACCAAAAAGTGGTCCGATATTTTCAATTTACAAAATTTTGATGCAAAAATCGTTGCTTTCCATAAAAAGCTAAGTAATAAATACTTAGCTTATTTCCCAGAAAAAAAATTCAAAAGTGCTCCAGTAATCAGCTCTTCATCAATCAATATACCAAAATACTAATTAGGAATAAAATAAAGCTTTTCGGAAATGGGAAACTGGAGAAAGCCTAAACACGAAGAAAAATACAAAAGAAACAAATTCGTAAGTCTGTCCTATTTTATTACAAAAATAAGGTATAAGAATTGGCTATTAACAAACCCAAAAAATGGTTTCCTGATCTTAAAAAGCTGTGTGGTATGATACCCTATCAGCTTAATTTCGACCTACCTGAATTACCTGAAGCTGCTGGAAATAACTTTAACAGGCTCCTCGCATCCATTGTTAAAACTTCCGGCATTATCGGAGCTGATTCGATTACCGATCGATTACCGGCTGATTCAATTCCCCCACCCCTTTTCCCTTTTATTTCCCTTTTGAAAATTGAAAAGGGATCAGAAAACCAAGAGAAACTAAGAGAAGTGTCTGCCCATTGGATACTCTATTTCCCCTTATCAGTTCCTTCTGTGATAGTCTTTCAAAGCTCTTTTCTCTCCTTTCCAATGAAATTACCGAGTCCGGGCAATTAAAAAAAAATATGGAAATAGGGTTTCACAACCACATTAAAAAGAAACACGGAAGGTCTGGTTGTGAAGGTGTTCGTTCCATTTCCTTCACTCCTATTCTCTCAAAACTAAATGAATGATTCGTTACTGCTTGGCTTAAGATTGAAATTTTTCCTCTTTCATACCTCTGGCAATTCAGGAGCCCCAACCCATTTCGACTTCTTATTACACTGTTTATCTTATTGACTCCATTGAAAAAATTCTGGGAAAACCCTAACATCTGGCTTAATTTAATTCCAACTGATGTCCAAAAATCATTTGACCTTGTTAATCACAATGTTTTGTTCAGAAACTTGTTCGCTGAATTCAATACTGAATTTTTCCTGGTGAAAATGATTGCTTCTTTCTTATCAAATAGATTACAGGTATCCAAGTACTGGAACTGTTTTTCCAATACCCTCCCTGTTCACAACAGAGTACCCCAAGGTGCTCTCCCTGGTCTCCTTCTTTTTCAGTCATGATCAACAGTCTTGCTAAGGAATTTCCTGACAGATGGAAATTCGTTGTGACCTTACGGTCGTTGAAACCTGCTTTAAAAATTTAATGAGCAACCCTATGTGTATCCTCAGTGACATTGCAAATGCTTTGCAATTTGACAAAAAAATGAACTCCCCTAAATCCACGATAATGCCATTCCTCAAATCTCACACTACCTTTTCTCAATCTTATCCCTCCTGAAACTTTTGCGGGCTCCTTGAAATTACCTCGAGTCACAATCTCTTCTAATTTAAAATGGGATATCCTTGATCATAATATTATTCAGAAATCTAATGCAACTATCCCCTTCTCTAAGATCTTGAATAAATTTTTCGTCTTTGCTTCCCATTCCTTAAGGATTTATACCTCCTTTGTCTGCCCGCACCTTGAATATGCTCGTCCTGTCTGGCACCTTGGCATTTTGTGGAAAGACCGGATAAAAGTGAATCCATCGAAAAAATAGCCTTGCAAATAATTTTCATAAGAGTATAAAGTTCCATTCTCTTTTCTTCTAAAAAAAAACTAAGTTAAAAACACTTCAATGCAAGAGAGTTAAGTTGTGTGTCCGTTTTTCAAAAAATTCAATAAAATCCCCAAAAGAAAAGTTTTCCCACTATAGCACTCTCACCCAGACACCGCGCGACCCGGGCTGGCTCTTTACTTGCTCCTATCTTGCCCCCATCCACTGCTTAGCCAAGATAAGAAAAAGCTTTTGTACTTTATATTAAAGACTAAATAAACAAAAAACCTAATTAATTTACTCCTTTTTATTTGTGCACGTTCGCTTTTATCCCCTTTTATGCTTTTATTGACCTTTTTAATTCACTAGTTTTAGTTGTTTTGATGTTGGTGTTTTACACAGCAATGGTACGTAAATGTGTGTAATGCAGATGATACCGTGAATGTTGGAAATCTATTTACAATATCCAAAATTCGTTTACAATAAGTGCACTAGCTCTCTTCCCACACCCTTTTTTCCCCAAAGTCATCTGACCAAAATTTCAAGATTGCCATTTAATTCAGTATTATTGAGAGGTCCAATAAATACACCTTTTGGGATTACATGAACCACAGAACCCCTTGGAAATAAACTAAGTTATGACTAAGATTGTTTACATGGAGTATTTGATATTAGGAATTTTATACACATTTATGAGGTGGAGGAACATTTTCCACGGGGAAAATTTTGCGAGAGGAGGGGATTTTCTGGGTGGTGAATTTTCCAACTGTATTTTTACACGGGGGAAACTTGTCAGAATTCCTGTACAAAATTATTTTTATTTGGGTTACTTTTTCTTAGGCAAATCAATCTTACACTTGCAGATGTTTTGACAGCATTGTGTCTGAGAAAATTATCATAAAGGTTGGAATTGTCAAGGGGATTTTTCCGTGAGGAAATGGTATTTAAAAAATCTTACAATCCCATAAAAATGTTGCTATAATTTCCAACTGTAAAAAAAAAAAAAAAAACAAAAAAAAAAACTACTAAGCCTATTCAACTTTAAAGCACAATAAGGAAATGAAAATTGCAATAAAGTAGCAAAGAACACAACTCAATAACTCCAATCAAATTTTAATTGCTTCCTTATAACAACTCCAATCAAATAGTTCTGCAAAAAGTGGAATTTGTATTTTTTGCCGGAAGAAATATCATGGATGCGTATTTAATTTTTTTTTTCAGGGGTGATCGTATCGACCAAGTGGTTCTAGAATATTCCGATAAAGCTCTTTTAAACGGAAATTAAAATTTCTAGTGCCCTTTTCAAGTGACAAAAATTGGAGGGTAACTAGGACCCCTCTAAGGCTCTTTTTTCTCATTGTCACCGAATCAAAATTTTGAGATAGCCATTTTGTCCAGTATAGTTGAAAAATCTAATAACAATGTCTTTGAGGACGACTTAATCCCCCAAAGTCTCCGGGGGAAGGGCTGTGAGTAATGAACTTTGCCCATTGTTTATATGTAGCATTGGTTTGGGAAGTGTACTGACGTTTTCGGGGGGATTTTTTCTGGTTAGGGGGGTCGAGGAGACATGGTTATATGGGAGTAGCTTTCCATGGATGAACTTTTCTTGGGGAAAGAGAATTTTCCATGAAGAGGGCGCTAAATTTTCCAGCATTATTTAAGCGTTTTTTAGTACTTTCAAAAAAGCTATTTATTATAATTAAACGGCCTTTGTGATTCAGAGGTCATTCTTAAAGAACTGGAACAAAATTTGAACTTTAGCGAAAAGGGCGAGGTATTGACAAGGGGGATAGCCCCCTCATACACGTAATAATTTCTGTTCGTTCTAAGTTTCCATGTTGATCCTTACTTTAAGTTGAAAAATTTGGTTTTTTATTTAATTCCTCCTGAACGTCAAAAATAATAATAATTAATGACAAAGAAAGAGACACATGTTTTTACGACAAGTTCGACGAGGTACTGACAAATAAATGACATAGTTCAGTATGTTATAGTTATGGTTATGACTGTCAGACGGCTAACTATGTTATATGTAAAAACCTGGGTACTTGTTAATTAAACAAACACAGTCACAAAGTTTGCTGATTGTAAGATTTGAGAAAACCGGTGTCATAGCCACAAAGTCAAATGGCAGGTGACAGAATGCATTGGACTTGTATAATTCGGGCACATTAAGTATAATTCGGGCACATTTGCACATTAAGAGGGTGGGACGGAGGTTAGTTTAAGTTGGGTAAAATCCTAGTTTAGCTATTTTTTGCTATTTTGGAAAGGGGTTATGTTAGGAAAATGAAACTTTCAGGGATGGGTCTACAGACTAAAGTATGTCCCGGGAAGGTATTTTAAAGTACCCATTGCTACCCCTTCCCCTTCTAGAAGGCCATGGCCTTTGATGACCTTTACAAATCTTTGTGTTTTAAATGTGAAACCTTGCAAAATAGATCTTCTGCTTAAAGGAAGCACAGCGAAACTGTTTTCAGCTTCACAGCTTTGCTCAATCCGAATTTATGAGGTTTCAAAGATCCTCAAATACATTTCTTAATTAAAAAAAGAACAACATTGATATGGCTTAAAATTCTGCTCAAACAACAGCGATTGCATTTTCAGAACTAAAACCAGAGGAAAAGAAACTGATAACTGAAAATAAAGGTAAAATGTTGTTTTGTCAAAATTTCAATAGGAACCTATCAAGCAGACAAATTTCCAAGACTTAGAAATGAGAAGAGAGTTAACATGGATGCTTGGCAATACCTTCCGGAGTATGCTTTTGGCCCTGGATTCATTACTGAAAGTTTCATTTTCCTAACGTAACCCCTTTCCAAGATCGCGAACAGTAGCTAAACTAGAATTTTACCTGAAGTCAGGTTAGGGATGCCGTACAAATACTTTACCCCACCCCCCGCTAGTATGCGAATATATAGCCCAAATTATGTAAATTAAAGACTACATGAAAATCATATTTCAATGGGATTACCCTAACTTCGCCTCTTGGGTGCTTCGTTGAAAAAGTACAAAAACCAGTTCTAAAGTTAGCTAAAGAATAATCTTACTCTATAAAAGAAGCTGGAATTCATGTACAATAATAATCCTGACTTATTCCTTTTTCAAGTTCATCTTAGTTCATGCTAAGGAAAAATGCTGAAATACACATATGGAGTGTTACAAAAGAAAACGTTTTATTAACGTTTTCAATGGTTTTACTCGTGTACTGTGAAGAATTGCCATTAGTCATCACAGAAGTTCCTTATCGTAAGAATTCAGTCTATAAATTAATTTGTTAATCATGTTTTACTAATCACAGGGTTGTATTCTTAGAAAAACAATAAAAAACGGGAGGAGGAGTCAACCCTTTTTGTATACGGAATAATTTTTTTTTGTTTTAAGTTTTAATGTTGCTCCTTACTTGCAGTTAAACAAACTTGTTTTTTTTTAATTTAATTTCTGAATGATTTTGAATTAATGAATGTTTTGATTTTGGCTCACCGCCCATGAATAATTAAAACAAAATTTGCATAGTATTATTTTTTTGGCTAAATGGCTTTCTTATAGTTTTGATCGGACGATTTTGAAAAAAAGGGGATGGACTATTTAAAAATGCAACTAGATTTTGTTTTTTACGAACGTTTTTGTTAGTAATAAACATACGTACCTTACGAATTATCTTACGTAACGAACTTCTATATTTGTGTATTTTTATTACGTATATGAGGGGGTTCACTCCCTCGTTCTTTACAGAGCCTGAATTTTGTCCCAAATCTTTAAGAAATGACCCCTAAATCACAAAGGCCTTAGAATAAATAGTTGAAATTACTAAAAACGCTTTAGCGTAATGAACAAGGTATTGTTGAGGAGACGAACCCCCTTATATACGTAATATTTTATGTTCGTTTTAAGTCTTAATGCTCCTTATTAATTTCAGTAGAAAAAAAATTATTTATTTTCTCAGTGTTTTTTTTTAAATAATGCTAGAAAATCCTCTGCCCCCTTCATAAAAATTCTCTTCCCTCATGAAAAATTCCTCTATGGAAAGATCCTCCCATGTAAACTCTTCCCCATGACCTATTCCCACCCCAACGCAAAAAAGTCCTCCTGAAAACGTCTGTACACTTCATAATTAACGATTACTATATGCAAACAATGGTCAACGTTTGTAACTTGCAGCCCCTACACCGGGGACTTGGGGGAATTAAGTCATCCCTAAAGACATGGTTATTAGGCTTTTGACTAAGTTGAACAGTGACTATGAATGAACTGAACTGAAGTGACTGTTGAACTGAGTGACTATCTAAAAATTTTATCCGGTGACTTTGGGGGGAAATGTGTGTGGGAGGTGGCCTAGGTGCCCTCCAATTCTTTTGGTCACTAAAAATACCACTAGAAAACTCAATTTCCGTTAGAATGAGCCCTCTCGTGACATTCTAGGACAACTGGATCGATACGATCACCCCTGGGAAAAAAAAACACAACAAAAAAGCAAATGAACACGCATCTGTGATTTGTTTCTTGGCAAAACATAGACAATTCCACATTTTTGTAGATAGGAGCTTGAAACTTCTACATTACGGTTCTCTGATACGCTGAATCTGATGGTAGGACTTTCCTTAAGATTTTATGACTTTTAAGGGATATTTCCTCCTATACTCAAAAATAAGACAAATTTTCTCAGGCTTGTAACTTTTGATGGGTAATACTAAACTTGATGAAACTTACATATTTAAAATCAGCATTAAAATGCAATTCTTTTGATGTAACTATTGGTATCAAAACTTCGAAATTTAGAGTTTGGTTGCTATTGAGCGGGATCGCTCCTTGCTACAGTTCTTTGCCACAAGCTGTTTGATATTAGGGTTGCCATCCTTGGTGATTTATCATTATTTTTAGTATTTTTTATTGCCTAAACTAAATAAATCACTAAATCAGCACACAAATCGCTATAGCCTATTATTGAAAAAAAATCCCACAAAATTAGCCAAAAACCACTAAAATCTAGTGGTTTGTTTTTTTCTTTTTGGGTTGCAACTCTGAGTAATATCCTACGATGATTATTAGATTTTTTATGTACAGGAGTCGTTTTATGTAAAATGTCATGACCCTAATCCTTTGGTGTAGCCCCTGCTTTTCCCTTTTCTGCTTGTAAACTTGGACATACGGGTGACTTATAACTAAATTAAACATACGAGAAAGCGTTCCAATGAAAATTTTCTGGGAGATATTTTCCATGGGGGGGGGATATTCCGGGGGATATTTTCCACGGGGGTGTTTTCCTTGAGGGTATTTTCAAGGGAGGTATTTTTCCGTTAGGAGGGTGTTTTCCATGGGGGGTATTTCCCGAGTGGGCTATTTTCCGGTAGGGTATTTTCAGGTGGAATTTTCTGGTGGGATATATACGTAATAATTTCAATTCATTTTTAGTTTAAATGTTGCTCATTACTTTCAGAAGGAAAAACTTTTTTTCAATTACCTTTTTTTAAATATTGCTGGAAAATCCAGCGCCCCCTTCATAGAAATTCTCTTCTACCATGAGAAATTCCTCCATGGAAATATCATCTCACGTAACCCCCTTCTCCCTCCACCAGAAAAAAATTTCCCCTGAAAACGTCTGTATAATTCCCAATAACCAATCCTATATGTAAAAAATGGGCAAAGTTCATAACTTGCAGCCCTTCCATGTTGGACTTCGGGGAAAAAGTCGTCCTTATAGACATAGATTTTCTGACTATGTTGAACAAAATGGCCATTTCAAAATTTGTGTCCGGTGACTTTGGGTAAAATGAGCGTGGGAGGGGGCCTAGTTGCCCTCCAGTTCTTATCACTTAAATAGAGCACTATAAATTTTAATTTTCGCTCAATTGAGCCTTGTCGCGACATTCTATGACCACTGGGTCACTAATATCAGCTCTGGGAAAAAGAAGAAGAAGGAAAATAAGTAAATAAACACGCATCCATGGTCTTTCTTCTGGCAAAAATACAAAATTCCACATTTTGCAGAGAGGAGCTTGAAACCTGCACAATAGG
The DNA here is from genome assembly GCF_032884065.1 of Artemia franciscana. Taxonomy (NCBI): domain Eukaryota; kingdom Metazoa; phylum Arthropoda; class Branchiopoda; order Anostraca; family Artemiidae; genus Artemia; species Artemia franciscana. Next base: position 4,139,001 of record NC_088864.1, read on the forward strand.
GTTCTCTGATACAATGAATCTGATTGAGTGATTTTTATTAAGATTCTATGACTTAGGGGGTGTTTTCCCCTTTTTTCGGAAATAAGGCAAATTTTCTCAATTCTTGATGGGTAAGATTAAACCTGATGATACTTATATATTTAAAATGAACATACAAATTTGATTCTTTTGATGTATCTATTGATATCAAAATTCCGAAAGTGATTCTTCGATTATCTTTCGGTATTAAAATCATGTTTATTAGAGTTTTGGTTGCTATTGAGCCGAGAGCAATGATTTTATAATTATTCGGTTCGACAATTGTTTTACATTTATACTGCATAAAAATAGTCCTTTCTTTTAAAGGAAGATTTGCTTAATTTTTCATTATTTGTCTTAAATGTAAGATTTTATTATAAGGAGGCGTATATTGCAACTGCTAGTGATAGCGATGAAGTAAGTCGATAAATCCAAATGAGTTCACTAGGGCACTGAACATGTCAAGAGTGAATTAAATGTATTAAATTGATTTGAGTATATTAAATTTATTTAATTAAATATATTAAATTGATTTGATTGAAAATAGCGACGGAAGACCACACTGCCTTTCCATAACAAACAAACACAAAGAAGAAACAATAGGGAAAATGTTTTTAAGACAGTGGAAATCAATTTTGAGAATATTTTAATTCTCATATTTTATGTAATTTTATTTATATACACATTTTTTCCTCTTTCTCGTATTGTGCTTAAGACAGCCCTTGGACATAGGGCCGAAATATTCACAGATTTGATTTCCACTATCTTGAAAAGATTTTCCCTATTGTTTCTTCTTTGCATTTGATTGATTTGAATATATTAAATTGATTGAATTAAATATATTAAATATATTAAATCGATATAATATATTGTAGTGAATTAAATATATGCTAGAACTCCATTTTTTTAAACTTTGCTCTTTCGCGCAAAATGAAAAAAAAAAAAAACGTCTAAGGCTTTCAAATTTGAAGCATTTTATTTTACCTATGCTTTTGAAAAATCAAATAATAAAAACAACAAACAAAGTTTATTCATATATCCAAAAAAAGATAGCTGTAAATAAAATCCACGGCCCGAGATGTTAAAAGTTTTCTTCGTTTAGTATATCAAAATAATTAGAAACATATATGAGTAACAATTTGACAATTATATTTAAAACGGCTCCACTGGTCCAATAGGTCTTGCGGGGAAGTTGATGCTGCTTCTCAAGCTTTGTTTAAGGTATTCATCCACTCCTAGAACACCAGCAAGGTCTAAATGTGGTCCTACACTATCTCTTGGATTTCTGAACGCAGACGTCTGAAAAGGAACTTCGTCGTAAAATAATGGTCTAAGTTCAATGCCATAATTGTAACCATCTTGAGCCCCGAGATTGTAACTAAAATCATAACGGCGTCTGCGGAAGACCGACGAGGTTGGGGTCTTTGCACTCTGGACAGAGGGGTCTGGAATTGGATCCTTCAAAAATGTCAAGGCATAAGGACTATCTTGTTCTGATGTTTGGTCTAAAAAAGACATAACGAATTGAATTGTTAAGCTAAATAATGAAACTTTTAAATTGTGAATCTTATTCTGTAGGCCTAATCAAGACTTAAACCGTTCTTTTAAGACTTCTTACCGTGTGTTGGCAAGTCTTTTGCAAGATCTTCCCATAAACTAATTTTGAAAACAAGGGACATCTTCTCTAGTAACTTCGGAAAAGGTATGACATTTATTATTATGAAATTGCATCATCATGTTCAACGTTTCTTAAAATCCCTAAGCAGAGGTTACAAAACCCTGTCTACACAATCTCTCGGATTTTTACCATTAAATTTATTTTTCTTCTTGTGTTTGTACTTGAGCAACTTTCTGCAACAACCTTTGATCTGCCTCAGGCTCAAACACCTGAGGCAGTTTCCGAGGGGAAAATTCTTTAGTTTTACCGCTTCACCACTGATTGGACAATCTCGACGCATGTAACATGCGTCCAAAAATGTTTATTCATTGCGTACTTGTCACATATTTTAATCCAGTGGATTCAGTTGGCTCTTTTGGGGCTTGGAGGTGCCATTGGCACATAATGAGTAGAAGTAGTGCCGTGGTGACCTTTAAATTTATTTGGACCTAAAATTGCACGACCTTCCACTATCTGATTGACCAGTTTTTTTTCTCAAAAGAGGAAATTATGATTTCTATGAATTTCTATGGAAACAATGAATTATGATAGGAGGTATCCTAAAAAGGATACTTCCGACTGCGTAATGTAAACAGAAAGGTTAAGTTCACAGATATACACCTTCTATGGATCCTCCAGAGAGAGATCCATGGACCCTTCCCCATTATAATTAATGCACACTTATACGCTACTGTAACTTTATGAAATTTTAAATGAATCATCTGAGCTAAAAAAAAAGCTTAAAGCTAATTATTTTTGTATGGATGACTTTGTCGGATTACTATAATTTACATTTTTATGGGTGGATTTTTAAAAGGACGCTAGAACTTTCAATTTGCGTTTAAATGAGCCTCCTTTCCAGCATCTTAACATCATTTGTTTTATACGATAATGTTCGTTTCGAAAAAAAACCATGACCTTACTTCTTGAAAAAAAAAAAACATTTTCGTTCATAGGAGATTGAAATGTTTTCAGCAGGGCTCTTTAATAGGCTGAAATCCAATTTTCATCAAGGTCAATTCTACTTTTGAATTTCATTTTGTCTTTTTTTGAAAATTCGGCTGATTCTCTCAGCGAGTTAATGCATAGCTCAGTTTTATATTCTAGACAGACTTCAAAGACTTGTTCTTATAGTTGTTCTTACCCTGTTGAGCCCACCCAACTGTTGTAGAAATCACAACAAAACCCACCTAAACAGAATTTTCTTAATATCTCACCCTTTTTAATTTGTGTTTTTTTTATTTATTTCTACATCTATTTATGTTTGATTTATTTTATTTTAATGTATGGTTGTGAACAAATGGAAAATGGAGAGACATATAAAGAAATTGCTTTGATTAAAACTTGTTAAAAAGTTGCAAAATATGATTCCTCAAGTTCTGGTCGATCAGATATAGAATGGTCTTGCCCCGGTCTTAATCAGAGTGGCTCAGATTATGGGAACGAGATGGCTCATATTCATGGAATGGCTCACCCAAACAAGAAAATAGAGCGACTGGCTCAGATCACTCATCCTGACAATGACTGATGCACTTAATTGAATAAGAAAGTACTTAAGTCTATTCTGGTTAAAGTCTATTCTAATGAGGGTAAAAGTCTTCTTCTTCTTATAAGTTATCCTTCTAGTTTAGTTATATTTTTTCTAGCTATTTATGCATCTTTTGTGTTCTCTGTTTGCTTTTTCTTTTCTTCGTAGTGTTATCTTTGCGGGTTAAAAATAAATGATGATCATGATGAATGTGAAACATAAGCGGTAGTCTGTACTGTGTTTGTAAATATTTCTAGTTGTCAATGCAGCTTTGTTTCGTCTGTTCTACTGATCTGTTAGTCTATTTTATTCTCCTGTTTTTTTTTTTGTTATATTAGCTTTGTTGTGCTTGCTATTATTGAGTTAAGTGTACTTTTGTTTTTTTTTGTTTATTGATTTTCTTTTTTTTGTACTCCACTGTTTATACTTTTGTATGTGTGTGGGTAGTAAATATTATTATTATTAGTATTTAGTACAATATCTTCGTATAGTATTAAATTTATATATTCTATTGGCATGTGTATTACGCACATTCTGAACTAAAAATATTCCTGTTTCCAGTCTAACTTCAAAACTTAAACGAAATCATACTGTAAATGCACTATTATGAGTGCATTGATCATCGAAGTATAGTGAAAAAGAGTATTTATTTCAACATGCATACTGTTTCTTTGTAAGCACAACTTTTGTTCATCATTACTGTTTATTTTAAGATTTACGTTCTTCTTTTGATTTACTTTTTGGGGTGACGTTGATAATTGACAATGCTACTTTATGTGAAAAGAAAACTAGTTCAATTTTTGTAATTGGATCAAGATATTTTCATGCTTTTGGTTAAGTTTGTAAAAAAAAGAAAAAACGACGATTGAACTTATTGTGGGAACGATTTCTGTTCAAAGATATTTTGGGCTTTTTTGGTACTTATGCTTTTAACCTAGTACCCTGGAAGAGTATTCAAAATAATTTCAAATCAAATCTAAGTTATGTATAAAACAGCTAGATAAAAATACCTTTGAAATAGATTGAAAGGAATTGATTTAACATAATTTTGTTTTCTTTTCATGTTTTTTTTTTAAGTTAATGAGTATTCAAAAATGAATAAACAAAAGATTGTAAAGTTGTTCCGGGTTATGAAACGTAAAATTCGCATATCTTATTTGTCAGTATCAAATTTGCCTCATTTTTAATTCTTGAAATAACTCAAATTTTACCTTATCACGTTTATTCAATAATATTTCTTGTAATTTTTTTTTGTTATCATGATTTTCGAGGTTTGTCCTTGTCAGCTGAATTTTTGATGTGTTGGTGATTAATTTTTAATATTTTGATTAATATTATGGGGTTGTACTCCTACATCTACTAAAGTAACATGGTATTAAAAGATCCTTCTATAAAACAGGATAAACCTGAATGATTTCAATCACTGTTATATTGAAATTATTAATGCTTGTATGATATACCTGCTGTCTAACATTCTTCCAATATGTTTCTGTCACGCTCAATCCTAACTAAGTATACCAAAGTAAGATAAAAATATAACACTTTAGGAACAAATTTGGACTATATATTTGTGCATTAGGGGGTGGGTAAGGTATAGCGGGACTGCATGCCTAATGTGCTAGGTACAATGTTTCTGCATATTATGTAGTAAGAATTGTTTTCTAACTTCACACTGTCTAAATATTTTAACCCCTCCCCCCTAAGGTTCAAATATATAACACTAATTAAATATATTCCTTCTATTTTTTCACTTCTTTTTGTCTTGTCTCACGCTAATCTGAAAGAAACTAACGAGAAAAAAACGGTTCTATAATGTGTCAATGAATGAACAACTTGAGTGATAGAGGGTTTATCATACAAGTATCAAATTACAAATCTTCAGTTTCTTTTGCAGAAATTCCTCTTAATATTGTTAATTAAATAAAAAAAAACAATTTTTTTAGCTGAAAGTAAGGAGCGACATTAAAACTTAAAACGAACAGAAATTACTCCGTATATGAAATGGGTTGTCCCCTCTGCAATCCCTCGCTCTTTACGCTAAAGCTTTTAATTGTTTTAAAAAGTAGAATTGTGGCAAAGAGTCAAACTTTAGCGTAAAGAGCAAGGGATTGCGGAGGGGACAACCCATTTCATATACGGAGTAATTTCTGTTCGTTTTAAGTTTTAATGTCGCTCCTTACTTTCAGCTAAAAAAATTGTTTTTTTTATTTAATTTCTGAACATTTTTGAATTAATGCATGTTTGGTTTTGGCTCTCCGCACATAAATTATTAAAATAAAATTTGTATATTATTTCTTTTTTTGGCTAAATTGCTTTCTCTTAGTTTTGATCAGACGATTTTGAGAAATAAGGGGCGGAGAAGGAGGCCTAGTTGCCCTCCAATTTTTCGGTTACTTAAAAAGGCAACTAGAACTTTTAATTTTTAACGAAAGTTTTTATTAGTAAAAAATATACGTAACTTAAGAATTAACTTACGTAACAAACTTTCATAACCTTATATTTTTATTATGTATACGAGGGGGTTTGTACCCTCGTTAATACCTCGCTCTTTACACTAAATCGTAAGTTGTATCCCAATTCTTTAAGAATGGCCCCTGAATCAGAAAGGCCGTAGAATAAATAGTTGAAATTACTAAAAATACTTTAGCATAAAGAGCAAGGTATTTATCTCCCCCTAAATACCTCGCTCTTTATGCTAATGTATTTTTAGAACCCCTCATATGCGCAATAATCTCTGTTCGTTTTAAGTTTCAATGCTACTTCTTCCTTTCATTTGAAAAAACGTTTTCATGTTTAGTTTTCATTGTTTTCTTATAGTAATGCTAGAGAATCCTGCGCCCTTTTCATTGAATTTTTCTTCCCCCATGACAGATTCCTCCAAGGAAAGATCCTCAAACATAGCCCCCTCTCCTCAGCCCCACCCCCAAACAAAATAAAATCCCGCTGAAAACGTCTGTACACTCCCCAATAACCATTACTATATGTAAACACTGGTCAAAGTTTGTAACTTGCAGCCCCTCCCCCAGGAACTGTGGGGGAGTAAGTCATCCCCAAAGACATAGTTATTAGGGTTTTTGACTATGTTGAACAAAATGGCTATCTCAAAATTTTGATCCGTTGACTTTGGGAAAAAAATGAGCGTGGGAGGGGGCCTAGATGCCCTCCAATTTTTTTGGTCACTTAAAAAGGGCACTAGAACTTTTCATTTCCGTTAGAATGAGCCCTCTTGCGACATCTAGGACCAATTGGTCGATACGATGACCCTTGGGGAAAAGAAAAAAAAACAAAAAAAAAAACAAATAAACACGCACCCGTGATTTGTCTTCTGGCAAAAAATACAAAATTCCACATTTTTGTAGATAAGAGCTTGAAACTTCTGCAGTAGGGTTCTCTGATACGCTGAATCTGATGGTGTCATTTTCGTTAAGATCCTACGACTTTTAGGGGGTGTTTCCCCCTATTTTCCTAAATAAGGCAAATTTTCTCAGGCTCGTAACTTTTGATGGGTAAGACTAAACTTGATAAAACTTATATATTTAAAATCAGCATTAAAATTCGATTCTTTTGATGTAGCTATTGATATCAAAATTCAATTTTTTAGAGTTTTGGTTACTATTGAGCCGGGTCGCTCCTTACTACAGTTCGTTACCACGAACTGTTTGATTCTGTTATTTTTGATAGAAAATAAGAAAATATATTAGAATCATTTTTTTCTACAGAATTTGTATAATAACATACTTTTTCTTCCAATGGAATTGTTGACAATATTCAAGCTGGAAAAAAGGTTGGTTCTGTTTCGACCATTATCCTCTGTTGGCCTATCAGTGATCCTTGTTTTTAGACTTTGAACGCGCTCTAAATTGAAGCAATAACTTGGAAGCAAAAGCAGCAAGACAGCCTAAATGTAAATATGCATATAATTATTAAAAGTTCACTTAAGATAAAATATGATTGGTAAAATCTCACAATAAAACTAGGCACGCAACACAAGGCAGAATTAAGCTGTGATAGAAACGAACGTACCCTTCAAAAATCTTCTGTCACGGGTAAACCTATAGAAACTTTTCTTTGGGAAATATATTTCATCTGATTTCCTGTAAGAAGAAATCCAGTTTTAATCAATTTTATATTTTTTTATATTTTCTTTCCTCATGGCTGTAATATAATGCTTGTAGATATGTTTTTTTTTTAAAGAATCATAGGTAACCTGAATAAAAAAGGAGAATAAAAAGGAATAAAAATTCGCCACTGAGTTTTAAACCAAGTCTTCTTACTGTCATTTTCTCATAAAGTGCTTTTAATTATTTTGACGTATTTTGTCGCTGTCTAATGAAAAAGCTAAAAATAAGCATTAGTTTATTTAGATTTATGTAGGTGGAAAAAGAAGATATAATTAAATATATATTTTGCTTCTATACAACAAGGAGTCCTCAGCATTGAAAAAATAATTCATCATGATAAAAAAAAGATTGAACCTAAAGGGAAAAAATAGAAGAAATTAAACAACTCATGTATATTATTTTACTTCATGAAAAGCCACAGAAGGAGAATATAAAATGCATTGAGCGTACCTGTTAAATATTCCTTTTCAACAAGGAAGTAATCCCTACCGTATCCCTTCAAAGGAAGGAAGACTAGGGATTTATTGGTGTTTTTCCATTCTAGACTGATTTGAAGAGCCTCTCACAAAAAAATCTGATACATGGCCCTTAAAATGTATGTCAGAGGTAGGTGGTGGTTTTGGCCTTTCATATGCCCGGGACAAAACCTTAGCTACCCCCCTGTTTCCCATAAAATTTTCAGTGCAAATTTTAAACAAAATTTATTAACAAAAATATTTTCAGTTAATGAATTAGTTAATAATTAATTTTAATTTTTTCTTAAATTTAGTATTGAAATTACTTAATTATTATTAACTACTGTAACTTATTTATTATTATTTAATTTTTTTAATTTTGTTTATGTTATTAATTAATGAATAGTTATTAATTATATTATTTATTAGCTGCGTTCTCTACTAAATTTCAAAAATCACAAAATGATTATAACTGTTAGATTATTTGTTTGAAATTTCGCGCCCCTAAAATTTCTGCGCCAAGAGCAGTGCCCCATATATCCCTCATCCAATCACCTCTCTCTGAGATTTCTCCTGTGTAATGATCGACTATTCTTCTCTTCAGGTAGCTTGTGTGCAACTATGCATAATTGTATTGAAATGAATGAAATCTCAAACATATTAGTTCCTCCAATTTAATTTTGAAATTTATGTCTGTATTTTATTGTATAAGCACACAATATATGTTTTATAAATAGAATAAACCTTTCATTGGTTTTATGTTTGCAGAGACTTGGACAGGTTTTCAGAAGTTTTAAACTGATTTAATTTTAAACCGATTGTTTTAAACTGATTGACTTTACAAGAATTTGTGCTCGACTATATGGCCCCTTACTGTTGTTAAATGAAAAAAAAGAAAACAAAATTTCAACTGAAAGTAAGGAGCGGCATGAAAACCAAAAATGAACATAAATGATTACGTATATGAGGGGGTCACTCCCTCATCAAAAACTCGCTCTTTATACTAAAGTTCGAATTTCGTCCTATTTCTTTAAGAATAACTCCTGAATCACAAAGGCCGTTTAATTAGAATAAATAGCTCTTTTAAAAGTACTAAACATGCTTTAGCATAAAGAGCGAGGTATTGACGAGGGGGCAAACCCCATCATATACGTAATAATTTCTGTTAGTTTTAGGTTTTAATGTTGCTCCTTACTTTCTATTGAAAAAACTTCTTTTCTTTGTTTAATTTCTGATCGTTTTGAAATAATGCTGGGAAATATGGCTCCCCCTTCATGGAACATTCCCTTCCTTGTGAGAAATTCTTTTATGGAAAGATCCTCCAACGTAACCTCCCACCAGAAAAGTTCCCCCTTAAAACGTCTGTATATTTACAAAATTTCATAGCTTGCAGCCCTTCCCCCGGGGACCGTGGGAGGTTAATTCATCCTCAAATACATAGTTATTAAATGTTTCGACTATGTTGAAGAAAACGGCTATCTCAAAATGTTGGTCGGGTGACTTCGGGGAATAAATGAGCTTTGATAGTTTCGACCTTTTTTGCTTTTATTTTTTTTTTTTTTTTTGTTTTTATTTTGCCTTTTTTCCTTTTTTGCTTTTATTTTTTTGTTTTTTTTTGTTTTTATTTTGCCTTTTTTCCTTTTTTGCTTTTATCGAGTCAAGATTTGGCTTGTTTTTTCACCGCACCATTCCACAGCTTATAGTCAGAAAGTTTTCTTAGTAACGTTGAGGATGCTTGCATGACTTTGGTTAAAACAGGTTTCAAAATGCCCATGAAAAATTGCCTGAGAACAATTGAACAAAATTATGATTTGAGACCCTTTCCCATGGGGGCTTCCAGGACATACTTTTTTTGAACATTCTATTTGAACATCGTGAACGTTCTAACTGATTAATTATCTAAATGACTTCATTCGATGGCTTAGGGGGCTTTAGGGTGCCAAGGGTAGAAATAGTCGGAGGGAAGGTTGCCCTCCTACTACCAATGGCCATTAAAAAGGCCGCTAGAAGTCTCAATATCCAATCAAATTAGTCTTCTATACAATCAAAACAATCTTCTATATATGAAGGGGCCTGGTAAAAACAAGAAGAAAACTATCATATCAGATACACGTCGTTCCTTATTGAGTCAATGCTATTGCGCTAATTCTGACATAGCATCTCCTCGTAGTCAGGAGTCAGTCTTGTTTTAGGTGTAACTCTGCACTTTTTTGGAAAACTTTTATTAAAAACGAAAAAGCAGAAAGGTACATACTTTCATTTTCTCTAATTAATCCAGATTATCGAAGCACGATCGAAGGCTATAATTATACACGAGGCAATAGGAGTACTGACATATTTTAAAAATTAGGATAATGAGCTTTAACAATCCAGACCTTGAATTTTTCCAAGATTTTGCTTCAAACAATATTTACGGTTAATGCTTTTAAGGTGAAGTTCAGCATCAATAAAAATTTCTGCTTGAATTAACGTCAAGAGCAGCCTCTGAAGAATAAATCTGTTTTGTTGGATTGTCTATGAACCAAATTACAAATTAATCTCCTGCCACAACACTAACCAAAACTTAAAAGGTAGAAGAGAAAATCTTGATTCGTACTCTATATAATGAAAAAACAAATAACCGATGCAACAGCATAAACACATAAAAAAAGATAAAAAATACAGAAGGAGAAAAAGAAGACTGTTTTCCTACATTAGTAATATAGTAATATAGTAATATATATATATATATATATATATATATATATATATATATATATATATATATATATATATATATATATATATATATATATATATACTAGCTGTTGGGGTGGCGCTTCGCGCCACCCCAACACCTAGTTGGTGGGGGCGCTTCGCGCCCCCCCCCAAGCCCCCCCGCGCGCGTAAGTCGTTACGCGCCATATTAGTTACGCGCCATTGTAGTTGTGTCCCTATGTCCCACCTGTGAATATAGATAGATATATTATATATATGTTTTTAACTACGTAAAACTTGCGAATATACAACATTCTTTGCTGTCCCATTGTCTGTGCATATAAATAGATTGTCAGGTTTACCGACTCTTGAACATGCAACATATAATGGTCCATGGGAAAACAATCCGTATTCAGATCTATACCTCATGATTCTAATGATTACCCTTGAGCTTTGTTGATGGTGATTGCTAATCGAACATTCCCTGTCCCGGTGTCCCGGTCGTCATTTATATCCCCCTGTGCCCCCCGGCGTCCCCGTTGTAGTTGTGTCCCTGTGTCCCGGTCGTCATTTATATTTTTTACTTATGTCCTGGTCATTATGGCTTATGTATGGTCATTTATATTCCCTGTGTCCCGGTCGTCATTTGTATCCCGGTGTCCCGGTCTGTATATACATTCGTTTTTTAGTTTTGTTTTTCTCCTTTATTTTTTTCCTTTTTTCTTTTTTTTCTTTTTTAGTTTATTTAGATTTTTAGATTTTTTAGTTTTTTTATTAGTTTTTAGTTTTTTTTCTTTTTAGTTTTTTTGTAGTTTTTACCTTCTTTTTAGTTTTTTTAGTTTTTTTTTTTTACTTATGTCCTGGTCGTCATTTATACTCCCTGTGTCCCGGTGCTTTGTTGATTGCTAATCGAACATTCCTTTTGTCCCGGTCGCTTTCTCTTTGAGTGTCGTCATACCTGGTTGGTGGGGGCGCTTCGCGCCCCCCAAGCCCCCCCGCGCGCGTAAGTCGTTACGCGCCATATTATTTACGCGCCATTGTAGTTTTGTCCCTATGTCCCACCTGTGAATATAGATAGATATATTATATATATGTTTTTAACTACGTAAAACTTGCGAATATACAACATTCTTTGCTGTCCCATTGTCTGTGCATATAAATAGATTGTCAGGTTTACTGACTCTTGAACATACAACATATAATGGTCCATGGGAAAACAATCCGTATTCAGATCTATACCTCATGATTCTAATGATTGCCCTTGAGCTTTGTTGATGGTGATTGCTAATCGACCATTCCCTGTCCCGGTGTCCCGGTCGTCATTTACATCCCCCTGTGCCCCGGCGTCCCCGTTGTAGTTGTGTCCCTGTGTCCCGGTCGTCATTTATATTTTTTACTTATGTCCTGATCATTATGGCTTATGTATGGTCATTTATATTCCCTGTGTCCCGGTCGTCATTTGTATCCCGGTGTCCCGGTCTGTATATACATTCGTTTTTTAGTTTTGTTTTTATCCTTTACTTTTTTCCTTTTTTATTTTTTTTCTTTTTTAGTTTATTTAGATTTTTAGATTTTTTAGTTTTTTATTAGTTTTTAGGTTTTTTTTTTCTTTTTAGTTTTTTTGTAGTTTTTACCTTCTTTTTAGTTTTTTTAGTTTTTTTTTTACTTATGTCCTGGTCGTCATTTATACTCCGTGTCCCGGTGCTTTGTTGATTGCTAATCGAACATTCCTTTTGTCCCGGTCGCTTTCTCTTTGAGTGTCGTCATTTATTTTTTTCTTTTTTAGTTCTTACCTTTTTTAGTTTTTTTTAGTTTTTTAGATGAAATTTTTTTTTAGTTTTTTTCTTTTTTTCTTTTTAGTTTTTTATTGGTTTTTACCTTTTTTTTTAGCTTTTTTAGTTTTTTTTCGTTTTTTCTTTTTACTTTTTTTTTAGTTTTTATCTTTTTTATTTTTTTTTATTTTTATTCTTAATTTTATTAGTTTTCTTTTTCTCTTCTATTTTTCAGTTTTTTCCTTTTTTTTAGTTTTTTTTAGTTTTTAGATTTTTTTAGTTTTTTACCTTTTTTTAGTTTTTTTTAGTTTTTTAGTTTTTTAGCCTTTTTATTTTTTTTATTAGTTTTTAGTTTTTTTGTAGTTTTTGCCTTTTCTTAGTTTTTTCAGTTTTTTTTTTAGTTTTTAGTTTTTTTTAGTTTTTTACCTTTTTTTTAGTTTTTTTTAGTTTTTTTTTAGTTTTTTAGCCTTTTTATTTTTTTTATTAGTTTTTAGTTTTTTTGTAGTTTTTGCCTTTTTTTAGTTTTTTCCATGACGTCACCTGATCCATCCACAGATCCACACACAGACAACTTATTTTTATATATATAGATATATATATATATATATATATATATATATATATATATACTAGCTGTTGGGGTGGCGCTTCGCGCCACCCCAACACCTAGTTGGTGGGGGCGCTTCGCGCCCCCCCCAAGCCCCCCCGCGCGCGTAAGTCGTTACGCGCCATAATAGTTACGCGCCATTGTAGTTGTGTCCCTATGTTATATAAACTTGCGAATATACAACATTCTTTGCTGTCCCATTGTCTTTGCATATAAATAGATTGTCAGGTTATCCCCCTGTTTCCCCCGGTGTCCCCGTTGTAGTTGTGTCCCTGTGTCCCGGTCGTCATTTATATTCCCTGTGTCCCGGGTCCCGGTCATCATTTGTATCCCGGTGTCCCGGTCTGTATATACATTCGTTTTTTAGTTTTGTTTTTCTCCTTTATTTTTTTCCTTTTTTTTCTTTTTTAGCTTATTTAGATTTTTAGATTTTTTAGTTTTTTTTATTAGTTTTTAGTTTTTATTTCTTTTTAGTTTTTTTGTCCCGGTCGTCATTTATATCCCCCTGTTTCCCCCGGTGTCCCCGTTGTAGTTGTGTCCCTGTGTCCCGGTCGTTATTTATTTTTTAGTTTTTTACCTTTTTTTAGTTTTTTTTAGTTTTTTAGCTTTTTTATTTTTTTTATTAGTTTTTAGTTTTTTTGTAGTTTTTGCCTTTTTTTTAGTTTTTTTAGTTTTTTAGCTTTTTTATTAGTTTTTAGTTTTTTTTGTAGTTTTTGCCTTTTTTTAGTTTTTTTAGTTTTTTAGCTTTTTTATTTTTTTTATTAGTTTTTAGTTTTTTTTGTAGTTTTTGCCTTTTTTTAGTTTTTTCAGTTTTGACGTCACCTGATCCAGTTTTTTCAGGTGACGTCACCTGATCCACGATCCACAGATCCACAGACAACTTATTTCTATATATATAGATAGTTTTTTTTTTTTTACTTATGTCCTGGTCGTCATTTATACTCCCTGTGTCCCGGTGCTTTGTTGATTGCTAATCGAACATTCCTTTTGTCCTGGTCGCTTTCTCTTTGAGTGTCGTCATTTATTAGTTTTTTCCTTTTTTTTTTTAGTTTTTTATTGGTTTTTACCTTTATTTTAGCTTATTTTTCAGTTTTTTCCTTTTTTTAGTTTTTTTTTATTTTTTATTTTTTTTATTTTTTTACCTTTTTTTAGTTTTTTTAGTTTTTTTAGTTTTTTAGCTTTTTTACTTTTTTTATTAGTTTTTAGTTTTTTTTGTAGTTTTTGCCTTTTTTTAGTTTTTTCAGTTTTTTTTTTAGTTTTTTATTGGTTTTTACCTTTATAGTTTTTTTTAGTTTTTTAGCTTTTTTATTTTTTTTATTAGTTTTTAGTTTTTTTTTGTAGTTTTTGCCTTTTTTTAGTTTTTTCAGTTTTGACGTCACCTAATCCAGTTTTTTCAGGTGACGTCACCTGACACATCCATCCACACATCCATCCACACATCCACAGACAGACAACTTATTTTTATATATATAGATATATATATATATATATATATATATTATATATTATGTGACCCTTATGCTTTGCTGGTCTGGAAAGGTGGACTTCCCTTTATATAAGAAATTATATATAAGAAAATATATTTTTGTTATTTTTCTATCCTGGGCTTCAATATTTTAGGAGAATTGAAATCTTATTATCATTATAAACACAAGGTTGAAACAAGGGGAAAGTGCCATCCCCTGCCCCTAAATGATGAGTTTATATGTGACGTAAAAAACAGTGACCTGTTTATGCAAACCTTGCCGGGGCTGGTAAAGTAAAACCCTAATTGCGATAACTTTGCTTAGTTACACATTTCAATTCTTCCACGATGTTCCAGTGCCCGACAATTAAAAAAAGACGACAAAACCATAATGATAGACACAGCAGGGTTTCAAGCTCTTTACTGAAATTCCCAAAATGTGCTTTTGTAATTTACGTTTACTAGTACGATAAACACAAATAGTATTTATCAGTATTCCGGAACAAGCCTTTAATTTGGGCGAAAATGTTTTCACTGGGAAGTTTTTTCCAAGATTGGTGATTCTAATTTTCACTTACTATGGAGATTAGGGGGGGAATCACTCAAGAGAGGGATTTTAAGCATCCAACTAAGGATTTTTAGCCGTTGTCATTGCAATGTCATACTTTTTGAGCTCCCAAGCCTATTCACTCCAGAAATGAAAGAAAGCATATTTTGATGTCCTTTGCCACCTTAGGACGGAGTTTCCCCAAAAAATGTATGCTTAACATATGGATGCTGGCACTAGCTAAGATTTTTTGACAACGGAGATAATAATAGTACCCTTTTTATACTTTTAAGCTTTTTAACTTTAGGAATACCGACAAAGTGTGCCATATGATGCTTTGTGTTATCAGGAAAAGTTTTCTAAAAACACCTACATATTATGAAAAGTTTTGAAGTGAGCCAAAAAACACCTTTCTACGATGATGCAGTGGCTTGCTAGCACTGCTAGCTTTGAAATGAGCCGTTGAACACCTTTCTACGACGATGCAGTTGCTTGCTAGTACTGCTAGCTTTGAAACGAGCCATTGAACACTTTTCTATGACGATGCAGTGGCTTGCTAGTTCTGCCAGCTTTGAAACGAGCCATTAAACACCTTTATACGATGATGCAGTGGCTTGCTAGTCCTGCTAGCTTTGAAATGAGCCGTTGAACACCTTTTTACGACGATGAAGTGGCTTGCTAGTCCTGCTAGTTTTGAAACGAGCCATTGAACACCTTTCTACGACGATGCAGTTGCTTGCTAGTACTACTAGCTTTGAAACGAGCCACTGAACACCTTTCTATGACGATGCAGTGGCTTGCTAGTCCTGCTAGCTTTGAAACGAGCCATTAAACACCTTTCTACGATCATGTAGTGGCTTGCTAGTCCTGCTAGTCAGCAGACTATTTGTGAATAAAAACACAAAAATCCTTGTGGCATTTACGTCTGCTGCGTTATTTGCCTTACTTTCCTTGTTTTCCAAGAAGGGAGACTCAAAACCTTAAGCCAAGGATTTTCAACCATGAGGACTGCAATAATATCGTTTTTGTGCTTCAAAGTCTTTCAACTCCATAAATGGCACCAGAAAGTACCTATGTGATTCCATGTGGCACTTTACAATGACGTTATCAAGACAAATTTACAAAATTCAGATTTTTGAAATGAATCATTAAAAAACCTCTCTACGACAATGCTATAGCCTGCTAGTCCTGCTAGTCAGCAGACGATGTATGAACAAAATACGGAGCTCAGTTTCATTCATGTCCGCTTCTTTTTTTGCCTCATTTTCATTGTTTTTCAAAATAGGGAGCTCATAGCCTCCATTGAAGGATTTTCGACCATGAACATTACACAGGCATCCTTTTTATGCTCCTAAGCCTTTTAACTCCAGGAACGGCAACAAAAAGTGCCTTTTTTGGTGTTGCGTGGCACTTTACCATTGTATTATTCTGACAGATTTTATGTAAGCACGTATATATGATTTGGAGCTTTGAAATGCACCACTAAACATCTTCTAAATAATTACGTTAGCCTGCTACCCTTGGTAAAAAAGAAATACAAATAATAGGATATCAGTACTACCCGTACGAAAAAGTAATTTTCCTTGTTGGTTAAGATGGAGGACGGTAATTTCCCTTTGGAAAATCATTGACTTTTGACCATGGTAATTCTAATGGGGAACTTTTTGTTTCGATCTGCAGCCATTTTTGGGTAGTTTTTGGAATTCCCTTAAATTTGTTTTCGCATTAAACTTCTAATGTCAAAATTAACCTAAATAATGGTCATTGTTCCTGGGTCAGCCTCATATGTCAGTTTTTTCATTAGAAAGTGTTTTTTTTTCAAAATTTTTCAAAAATTTTCGATATTGTGAGTTGGGGCTCACTCTTTACTATGTTGCAGCAATCGCTGTAACCATGATGTCTGACATTTTGCAATGGAACTTTTACTACAAGACATTTATTCTACTTCTAACTTCACACGAAAAATAATTAATGTGTTTAGATAATATTTGTGATAAGTATTAATGAGCAATTTTAATTGCTGTTACGTTCACCTTACAGCCGTAATTACCAACATGGGATGTAGACCCCACCAGTGTGGCATGGTTATAATGAGGGAAAGGTTGATATCAGTATGACAAGTTTTGCGAATGAAGGATGACAGGTCGCCAAAGATCGCCCTTTGACCTATCTATCTAGGGCCAACCACGAAGCATTCGCCCCAAATTGAACAGGAAGAGGTCGTAGGGAAGGATTTAAAGAAAATTGGAATTTATTAGGAGGGGGTAAAGGTGGAAGCTTCGAATCGATTTGGATGGACGAGAAGTATGCTGAACTGTGTTGGCCCCAGGTGGCTTATTGCAACAGTGAGTCGTTAGTAGTTAAATTAGTAGTAGTAAAAATAAACATTTCAGGCTTACATTTTTTGAAAGAAGAATAGGCTAATAAAATAAGTCAATTTTGATGAGTAAATAAAACATTTCTATTCAAGAAAAGGCTGTAATTTTCCATTCTAATTAATTTTAGTTACGCACTTGTTAAATGTTAGCCAGACCCAGATTTACCAAGAGGCCCACAAGGCCCGGACTTTAGGGTGCACAATACCAGGGACGTAATAAATTATCACTGAGTGATTTTTTTATTAAAAAAACTGGACTGATGCAATTTATCGTTTAAGTGCCAGGTGCAATCCGCCGCCACACTGCCTATTCACGGAAAAGTTATTTTAAAACAACACAGGAATTCCGTGGCCACTTATACACTGTGATAGAACTCCCAAGAATGGCAGCTGAGGGCTATGTATCACCTCTCTCTTTCCTTGCTTTTGGATCATCAGTTGCGTTCTGCTCAGGGCTTCCACTGTCCCCAAATTTTCGGAGATTTCCTCGGATTTCCTCCGTTTTTGCAAAAACAGAGCGGCAAAAACGCGGGCCTAGAAGCGCCAAAGCTTTAAAGCCGGCCCTGAAGTCAGTTAAAAGAACAGAGGATTGAGGATGGAGCCATACTCCTTACACATTGGATTTTTTTCCATTTGGCTTTTAATGTTGCTGGTTACTTTTATTTGAAAAACTTATTTAGTATATGGTTTCATCACTATTGATATTTCAAGTCATTAAACTTTGCTCGTTGTTCTTATTTCATAGTAAAGATAAGGAAATAAATAAACATTTTTTCTCAGGTGAGAAGTTTGACCTTCCATTTCACGGAAATCAGTAGTTTAAAGCTTTAATAGTCATTCACGCACGGTTCAAGCCAACAGTATGAACTGTGTACTGAGGCATGAAAATAAATACCACTTGATTCTGGAATAAACTGATCATTAGTGTATTGGAATAACGACGCTTTTTGACTCCTAAGGTCCTTGTACCAATTTTAGAGTGTTTTGCAATAACTGTATTTGCACTCTCGGTCCCCTATTACTAAGCAGAGATCAAACCTAATGCGCCTCCGCAGTCCACTGGTCATCAGGCAAATTTATAAATTTACATGGAGCTTTTCTATTTGGAGCTATCTAATAGTGACAAATTTAGTACTTATAACTTATTTTAATCATCAATTTTGAATCCGAATCCACACGCCACCCTTGAAAACCCCACTTGGAACAAATTAAAACGAATAGCAAAGCAAGCTTCATAAACACTTTGTTCATAGATTCCGCGAATAACATGTAAATTCAATAATGAATGAAAAGGCGGGGTTACTCGGCTTCTCTTTTTGATATACACACAAGTCCCTTTATCCCACCCAAATACTCCATGAAAACTTTATGCCCTTGGGAAACCCTCAAATTTTCGATCTAGTGAACGGTCACTAAGACTTCCAAGCCGATAGGACAGCCAAGACCAGACAAGCCCTCCTTTTCTTCCAAAACCTAACTATGAACGATGGGTATGTACAAAATAATTTTCCGAAACTTCTAATCCTTCAAGGATACAGGGGCACGAAAAAACATGCCGGTGGGGGTGGGTCACCTCCTAATCGCTTTCAATCCTTCAAAGTACGCCACAAATTTCATTTTTCAATTGAAGGACCTCCTTCTGAAGGTTTGCAGCCAAACCTTCCATTAAAGTTATTAGAAAAGGAACATGGGAACCGTATGCCTCTTAATTGAGGCAACTTCAGTGGAACCTCCTCTAAAAACCTTTGTGCAAGTATTGGGTAAATTATATAATTTGGTGCAATTATTCCTAGGATTCTGTGAGTCAGGTCAATCCCAGAGGCAAAATTGTTCGACCTCACCACTATTTTGAACAAATAGCAATCTTAATAGAATAGAATACAATAGGTTTTATTTGCACAATCTCTCGTAGTCATAAAACTAAATGGCGCTTGTGCTTACAAAAAAAAGGATTAAATCAAACGACAAAAAAATCAGAAGACAAATAGGATAAAATAAACAATTGTTATACTTTGATACAAAGAAAGGGATGAATGAGTTGGAAAAACGATTTGTGCGTGAAGGAGGTGCTGCTAATCTGTCAATTTTCTTTGGCCTAGTACTTCGATGTTTCACTAAAACTGGTGGTAGTATCGATCTGTATTTATCACTTCTGAGAAGATATTGGCCAAATTCAAGGATCAAACTGAGACGACGCTCTTGAAGAGAGGTAATTTGTAAAGTGGATAATGCTACGATTTGTGCGTGAAGGAGGTGCTGCTAATCTGTCAATTTTCTTTGGCCTAGTACTTCGATGTTTCACTAAAACTGGTGGTAGTATCGATCTGTATTTATCACTTCTGAGAAGATATTGGCCAAATTCAAGGATCAAACTGAGACGACGCTCTTGAAGAGAGGTAATTTGTAAAGTGGATAATGCTAACTTATATTCGGTAGGTAAATAGTGTTATTGACTTGTGGACCCCATAGAGGACATGCATGCTCTAAAATTAGTCGAATGTAAGTGAGATAGGCTATCCTTAGTTGTGTCACTGAGAAACCAAATCGACGCATTAATATAAGTGTCCGCATCGCACTATTTGCCTTTTTGATAATTGTATCGACATGAACGCTGAAAGATGCTAAACTTGATGCTAAACTTGACACCAAGCACTACTGCCGAAGATAAGGAGGAGGAGGTCTCTCTTCAGGGGATTAAAGCGAAGGATTTTAGTCTTTCCCTCGTTGATTTGGAGGCTGTTTGCAGCACATTCATCTTTGAAGTTTTTGATTATTTCATTACAGAATTGGGGGACAGCCTCAGACTTCTCAACAATGTACTTCAGTAGGACTGACAAGTCGTCTACATACTTAAATCTTTCTTCGTAGCCGGAAAGGATGAAATTTATCACTGCCAAAAACAGTAGACTAGCGAGCTTAGTACCTTCTGGGGCTCCACATGTAAGCTTGACCCATTCGGAGTCGGTATCTCCTGGGAAAAGACCGTAAACGCACTTAAAATTTTGTATGGTTCCAAATGGGGTTATAGGGATGCCAAGGACATAAAAGGTGGGGGGGGGCTGGTTACCCTCAAATCGGTTAGAAACCTCCACAAAAAGACACAGAAACTTTAATTCCCGACTGAATGAGTCACCCTCTAAGTTTCTAGAACAATGCCTTCTATACGAAGTGGGCAAGGAAAATTAAGCAAAAAAAGTAATATTATAAATGGGAGGCACATGGCTTTTTTACAAAGGTGACGCTAGTGTTTTGGATTTGACAAAATGGTAAATTAAAGAAAATCTATATCTATATATATAAAAATAAGTTGTCTGTGTGTGGATCTGTGGATCAGGTGACGTCATGTTTGTCCGCATATGACGTCTGAATTATTTCACACTAATACAAAAGAAGAAAAAAACTAAAAAAGGTAAAAACTACAAAAAAAACTAAAAAGAAAAAAAACTAAAAAAGCTAAAAAACTAAAAAAAACTAAAAAAAAGGTAAAAATCTAATAACTAAAAAAAACTGAAAAAAATAAAAAAAGGCAAAAACTACAAAAAAAATAAAAACTAATAAAAAAACTAAAAAAGCTAAAAAACTAAAAAAACTAAAAAAAACTAAAAAAAGGTAAAAAACTAAAAAAAACTAAAAACTAAAAAAGAAAAAAACTAAAAAAAAGGAAAAAACTGAAAAATAAAAGAGAAAAAGAAAACTAAAAAAATATGAATAAATATATATAAAAACTAGCTGTTGGGGTGGCGCTTCGCGCCACCCCAACACCTAGTTGGTGGGGGCACTTCGCGCCCCCCCCCCCAAGCCCCCCCGCGCGCGTAAGTCGTTACGCGCCATAATAGTTACGCGCCATTGTAGTTGTGTCCCTATGTCCCACCTATGAATATAGATATATATATATACTAGCTGTTGGGGTGGCGCTTCGCGCCACCCCAACACCTAGTTGGTGGGGCGCTTCGCGCCCCCCCAAGCCCCCCCGCGCGCGTAAGTCGTTACGCGCCATATTAGTTACGCGCCATTGTAGTTGTGTCCCTGTGTCCCACCTGTGAATATAGATAGATTTATATATGTGTTTCAAACTACGTAAAAATTGCGAATATACAACATTCTTGGCTTTTCCATTGTCTGTCCATATACAAAGCCGTATGTACTAATAATGACGTCATATGCAAACGCTCTTTTTACAAACAAACAAACATGCATACACACAACTCGTTTTTATATAGATAGATAGATAGATAGATACAATACAAATTAACTACGTAAAACTTGTGAATATACAACAGTCTTCGCTGTCCCATTGTCTGTGGGTATAAATAGATTGTCAGGTTTACCGACCCTCAAAGATGCAACATACAATTGTACATTGGTAAAGCAATCTGTATTAAGATCTATACCGCATTTTTCTAGTGATTGCCCTTGAGCTTTGTTGATGGTGGCTGCAAATGCTAATCGAATTGGGAATTGCAGTCTTTTAATTTGAAAAAGCAGATCCGTTGGAATCATGGGAATGCGAGGAATAAGAACAGCCTCACCCTCATAAGGCCCTGTCAAGATTGTGGCCTCTATTAGGTTTTCCATTGTTTTTTTTACGGCAAGTCGCGTGCCATTGCAAAGCTTTGGTGGGTTGATATTTCTTAAAAGTATTATTGGTACGCCTATTTTTAGTTGTAGCACGTGTGGTGGAAACCCTGAAGGATCTATGGAATTTAAAAATTCAGATGGATAATTAACCACTTCATTTGGTTCCAAAATACAAATTAACTGCGTAAAACTACACCTAGTTGGTGGGGGCGCTTCGCGCCCCCCCCCCAAGCCCCCCCGCGCGCGTAAGTCGTTACGCGCCATATTAGTTACGCGCCATATTAGTTACGCGCCATTGTAGTTGTGTCCCTGTGTCCCACCTGTGAATATAGATAGATTTATATATGTGTTTCAAACTACGTAAAAATTGCGAATATACAACATTCTTGGCTTTCCCATTGTCTGTCCATATACAAAGCCGTATGTACTAATAATGACGTCATATGCAAACGTTCTTTTTACAAACAAACAAACATGCATACACACAACTCGTTTTTATATAGATAGATAGATAGATAGATACAATACAAATTAACTACGTAAAACTTGTGAAT
This sequence comes from Artemia franciscana, assembly GCF_032884065.1. Lineage (NCBI taxonomy): Eukaryota > Metazoa > Arthropoda > Branchiopoda > Anostraca > Artemiidae > Artemia > Artemia franciscana. Next base: position 4,161,377 of record NC_088864.1, read on the forward strand.
ATACAACAGTCTGTTCCGAAATACAACTAACTTCGTAAAACTTGAGAATATACAACATTCTTCGCTGCAGCCAATAGAGGAAGTTTAACTTTTCCTGAGGCGCAACACATTCCCATTGTTTCACCATTGAATTTCAAGGCCTTGCAATAGGGACAAATTTTGGACATTGTCCCGATTTGAACACAGCTACTCAAGCTATAATCATCGACTGGGTTGTACCTGAATGCCAGGCGATAACTTTCAGATTGCTCTGATTCCTCGGCACGCTTTCTTTTCTTACTTTCTCTATCAGCAGCAAGCCTGATTTCCTGCTGGTCTTTTGATTCCTCGGCACGCTTTCTTTTCTTACTTTCTCTATCAGCAGCAAGCCTGATTTCTTGCTGTTCTTGTAATTCCTCGGCCCGCCTTCTTTTTTCACATTCTGTTTTAGCAGCAAGTCTGCTTCTGCGTTGCTCTGGTAGTTCCTCGGCATGCTTTCTTTTTTCACTTTCTCTTTTAGCAGCAAGTCTGCTTTCGCGTTGCTCTGGTAGTTCCTCGGCATGCTTTCTTTTTTCACATTCTCTTTTAGCAGCAAGTCTGCTTCTGCGTTGCTCTGGTAGTTCCTCGGCATGCTTTCTTTTTTCACATTCTCTTTTAGCAGCAAGTCTGCTTCTGCGTTGCTCTGGTAGTTCCTCGGCATGCTTTCTTTTTTCACTTTCTCTTTTAGCAGCAAGTCTGCTTTCGCGTTGCTCTGGTAGTTCCTCGGCATGCTTTCTTTTTTCACATTCTCTTTTAGCAGCAAGTCTGCTTCTGCGTTGCTCTGGTAGTTCCTCGGCATGCTTTCTTTTTTCACATTCTCTTTTAGCAGCAAGTCTGCTTCTGCGTTGCTCTGGTAGTTCCTCGGCATGCTTTCTTTTTTCACTTTCTCTTTTAGCAGCAAGTCTGCTTTCGCGTTGCTCTGGTAGTTCCTCGGCACGCTTTCTTTTCTGACTTTCTCTATCACCAGCAAGTTTTCTGGCATAGACTCTTTGAGCATCTTCATCAGTCATTATAAACTTAAGCATTAATAGAATTCTACACGAACATCCGTCTTATATAACTTGAATGACGTCACGCCTTCAAAGCAAAAATGATGCCTTCAAAGCAAAAATGATGGCAGCTAATTTCATGACGTCAGCCGAAACATGACGGCGAACATATGTCTTATATAACTTGAATGACGTCACCTTCAAAGCAAAAATGACGGCAACTAATTTCATGACGTCAGCCGAAACATGACGTCACCTGACACATCCATCCACACATCCATCCACACATCCACAGACAGACAACTTATTTTTATATATATAGATATATATATATATATATATATATATATATATATATATATATATATATATATATATATATGGTTTTAACTACGTAAAACTTGCGAATATACAACATTCTTTGCTGTCCCATTGTCTTTGCATATAAATAGATTGTCAGGTTTACCGACTCTTGAACATGCAACATATAATGGTCCATGGGAAAACAATCTGTATTCAGATCTATACCTCATGATTCTAATGATTGCCCTTGAGCTTTGTTGATGGTGATTGCTAATCGACCATTCCCTGTCCCGGTTTCCCGGTCGTCATTTATATCCCCCTGTTTCACCTGGTGTCCCCG